>NC_064634.1:217197826-217500856 GCF_023864275.1 Schistocerca cancellata
AACGTCTTCGTGGCACACTGTTGCACGTCCTGCCCAGCGATCAGACGTCCTTGGGGGGACCCAACAACATCAGAACTGCGTTATGTCGTTACAGAGATCTCATCTCCCTTGCACGGGTGAGACGTTTGCCGGCAGCCCTGGCGTCTATCGACTTTATCCAGGCTTTTAACCGTGTGGGCCACACTTTCCTCACGGCCGTTCTACGGCGCATGGAATATCCCGACCCCTTTATCACAGTGTTGATACGCCTTCTGCATGGGGCTACTTCTCGAGTTCTTGTTAATGGAAGACTGACGGCACCCATGCCGATCCGCCGATCAGTACGACAGGGATGTCCATTATCAACATTGTTAATTGCATTGGCCCTAGAACCTTTGTTGTGTGGTCTCCGAGACAGGCTCACTGGGATACAGTTCGGCGGCTCCATCTATCGCTGCACCGCATATGCGGATGATTTGATGATCGTCATACGAGGAGCTGACGATATGGCCGCGGCGTTGAACTGGATTGCAACCTACGGTTCAGCTTCTGGTAGCCAAATCAACGTTGACAAGTCTGTCGCCTTGAGCATCGGGATTGGGCTACCGCAGGAACACTTTGCCCCCTTACGCTTCAGTGATACTGTCCGCTGCTTGGGCTTAGATTGAACGACGACGCTCAATTATCGACGCCTTCTTCACCAAATTAGGGCCGGAATTGCAAATCAGCGCTTGCGATCCGTCAACATCGTTCAGCGGGCGTATTATGCCAATGTATACCTTGCGTCCCGCATACCGCATGTCGCCCAAACGTTACCCATTCCGAAACCCTTGGCTCGTAGCATTATGGCAGCGCTGGGATACTTCGTCACCGCTGGTATGTTACTGAAGATCAGATACGTATCTCTTACCCTCCCAAAGGAAAAAGGTGGTCTCGGCCTAGTTAACGTCCATGATAGGGCCATTGCCCTGTATGTTAGCTCACATTTATGTCTGCTGCGCCGTTGTCCTACGAGCCTCAAGAGTCTGCTTCTGACGGCGCTACGACCTGCTTCGCTAAGAGCGCCGGTGCCACTACAGTGCGGCAGATGCTGGCTTATCTCTTGCGAGTTAGGCCGGAGCATATATCTGCACGCACGTTATTGTTTCCGGATGAGACATTTTACCCCAAGACTCGAACCAACTCCGTCACCTGGATACGTGGACATGCGGTCCATTACCTCTGTCGTGACGGACACAAGAATTTCCTTGACTTCTGGCTCTATTTGCAAGAAAGACATCATGCTATTTCCGGGCATACCAGATATCGACAATGCTTCGCAAACTACCTATGAAGTGCCTTTCACAGCCCGCCGTGCAGCTGGAATGTTCCAGGCAGTGTCAGATGAGGTCAGAACGAACTGCAAATGAGCATATATTGAACAATTTTTATCAGTGGGCGCAGTCGCTGGGAAGCCTAACTACGACGTGGTATCTTTCTTTTCATGTTATTTATGATTAATATCTTCGATGGTGTCTACATTCTGTTTTAGTTTTCCAGGCTTGATTACCTATGACTGTTCGCACATTGATATCTACATAAATAAAAAATTTTTTTTAAAAAACGTGGGCAGGAGACCTGCTTTGGAATCCAAATAAATACACAAGAACAAACTAAGAACAAAATGAACAACAAATAAAATATAATAAAGTATTATACCGTTTCCTTTCTCCTTTTATTATTTTTTTATAAAAAGTTCAGAGGCATATTTAATTTAAAAAAAACCTACCTGGCGCAAAAAAAAATTTTAGCCTCTTTTAACTGAATACTGAAGACGTGAATGTAATGGTAATGCAGATTCAATCTATTTCACTTTCTATCACACCGATAACAAACTTTTATCCAGTAGCCATTTTGCGGCAGATTTCTTGCAGAGTGTCCTCCTCTGGACGCCGCATGCGGCAAAGCTCCGGGATCCATTTGCTGGCTACTGGCAGCGGTCGTGGCGACAGCAGCGGCGCTGCACTCCCCCGTTCTTTATCCAAAGCGCCAGCTACCGCTCATGGTTTTTGGTAATTTAAAACGCTTTATTATTATTAAATGAGGTTCCATAAAAGATTTCTACGATTTCCATTCTCGCTCGAAAGCAACAGAGATTGACGCACTGATTAGTAGATGGTTACTGTATTACATTAATTGGCAAGAGCTGAGTATGGCCCGAAATTAATCTTATAGACTTGGACGTAATTAAACCATCTCACTACATTCGATGAATTTATAAATGCTTCATACCTCTTTCTTTTCCTTTCAAAGTCAATTATTTGTGCAACTTTTGGCCAATATTCGGATGTTTTCTCCAAGCCAGAGTGAGCGTCTGTGGTGTAAAGTGTATTATATAGTTTTTGTTTCATTCCTTGTCGTAAGTCTATGCGATAAACTGTGAGAATACCTTGGAATGCATGCTCTGTAGCAGTCCATTAACACTGCACATTTGGAGTTCCGTGTATGGATTCATGAAGTCTTTAACATTGATCGGAAGTGATAGTTAAGGTCATCAGATTTAAAGTAGAAAAGTTATCGATTTTGATGTTTCGTAGAATGGAAAGGAATTGCTAATGCCGGTGTCAGCAAATGTCTACAGTTAAATGCTATTCCAAAATTTAGAAGAGAGGAACTATATTTATCCAAATGTTCACTCCATAAACAACCTCCTGACATGATAGACCCATATGACGAACAAAGCTCAAGTTCGAATCGCTGACAGTGGGTTTGAATCTTTTCAGAAACTATTTTACAATGAAGCACCATGGCATTTGCAAAGCAGACATCCATGATATTAACACAATTTACTAATTCGAAATTGCAAGAAGAATTATGTGTAAAGGCATTCTTCAGATTTAGCAGTTTGCAACTCCACTAGTTAAAATGAAAAATAAGACGTTGTGTTCAGCGCCTTCACCGAGATTGGAACCGCCATTTCATATAGCACCAACATCGCAACGCATAATGGAATCGCTGAGCTAACGACACACTGGCGACAAGAGGCGGACTATAGGCATTGCGATATTGCCTGAGTCTAAAAACGCAACATTAAACCCACAAACAGGTGTTACTTATGTGAAGAATGCCGTTCTTGGAGTCCAGAAATTAAATATACTTTCTAAGTGTCTCATCTTACAGTGTATTATATCGTATGAGTCTTCGATGTGAAAAACGAATTCCAAGTGAATTTAGCGACGTAATGCCGGGCTACACTCGGAAGTAAATGCCCTCTCATAGTGCTGACAAATACTTGCTACGACGCTGCCAATTCTCAGCTCTCTTACGAGACAGCTCTTTAGCGAAATGTTTGTCGTGATTGTCCGATACGGTTCTTCAAAGGGGAGACGCGCGTGCACGTTTGGCTTTTATGCGGTGTTCTCCCCTGATAGTTTCTGACGTCGGCTTGTGGGCTATGTATACATTTGAGGCATTCAATTATCATTAATCCAGAATGAATTAAGTTACAGCTTCCGGCGTGGAAGAAGGCTTTTGACGCCGACATTATATCATTACAACGCAGGGAAAGCAAAACGGATGATTCAGTGTTTCTCATTCAGCTTAAAGCATGTGAGATAATTTTCCGTAACGTTCATAATCATCTCAAAATACAAACGAAGTAAAAATACATCGAAAGCTTATTTGAATTGAATATAATGTAAGATATCAAACGCTTTGCACCTGGATGTCGAATGTGTCCACGTGCAATCTTTTGCAGCATACATATAGATTGTCATGATTACCACGAGAATGAAAAAATATGTTAGTATGGATGGAAGCAAGATGAGAAGCAATCAACAAATATTCTATTCCAAGTGGCACTCATTTCATTTTAGATTTAAGAAGAGGTAAAGCGGGGTATTTCTTTCGTTAACACGAAAGATATGCCGCACATATGGATAACGAGGAAGTCAGTGTCTTCATAAGTTTCCTCCTTGAAATGTGTAAGCTGTATTATATACTAAGTAGCCTGATTATTGTTACCGTGGCGTTATCCTCTTGTTTGGCCCCTAAACGATGAACAGATTCCAAATGCATGTCTCTGCATGAAAGTAGTTGTTCGAACCCTTCCTGAGTTATCTGAGTTATTTTTTGTGTATTTGCTTGGAATTCATGATGCAGACCCTTGTGCTTCCCCTCCCCCCCCCCCCCTCCTCTCGAGGGTTAGGTCTCCAAACTAAACCGTTATTTATCCACTGGCATAATTTATTCAGACAGAATCAGCACAAGACATCAAACAAAGCCTTCCATTTGCAGATGCAGCACTCTAAGCAGCAGCTGACCCAAGGGTAATTCACGGTCATGGTCCGAAATTAGCAGCTCTCTGCTACTGTGGCATAGTCTGTACTACATTTTTGATTTCGCAGCACCAGTTTATCTGGTAGCACTGTTAAATCAACAGGAGTAGTTGCAGAGTTGTGCCAGCGTATCTGACCTCGTATTGGCCGGCTGCGGTGGCCGTGCGGTTCTGGCGCTGCAGTCCGGAACTGCGGGACTGCTACGGTCGCAGGTTCGAATCCTGCCTCAGGCATGGGTGTGTGTGATGTCCTTTGGTTAGTTAGGTTTAAGTAGTTCTAAGTTCTAGGGGACTTATGACCTAAGATTCCCATAGTGCTCAGAGCCCTTTTTTGACCTCCTATTGACATCTTCACATATCTCACTTCTCCTGAACTTCTCCTGAATATCGATTACGAGATGCCGAAGTAAATGAGTGTATCCTGCATGACGTAACATTCATTATTTCCTTCTTTCATAGCCACTTTCCATGTGCATCGAATCCAAATAGGGATGTGAAACCTCTTGGGAGTGAGAGAATGACAACAATAATCGTGACAAGAACAAGCAAGTAATGAATGAAGTTTATTGCAATGCAGAATGAGAATAGCTGTAAAATAAAAATCTATAAAAATAGGTTGATCGTTGAGCTGGTACAATGCAAATATCTTCTTAGCATTTTGTTACTGAATTTAGTTCTGGATGTTTGCAGAGAAGAAGGAAAATTCCGTACTTCTCGCTAGTGTAATATAATGTGAACCAGCAACTACCCTTTTCTTATAACACGACTCAAGCAGGTCCCCAAGTAGTTACCAAGGTACTGCTGCTTTCTGCTCCCTGACATTGTTCTGTTGACGGTTAATGTAGATAGGTATGATTATGAAATACAAAACATATTGCAGATTATTTTCTAGGATCGTAATACTAAATTTGCGTTGTAGATGGCACTTGAACGTGACGACTAACCAGATGATTCATCAATATAAAAAGACAATATGATGACAATTTAGCAGGATTACTCAACATGAATTATGAAATTGGGTGACTGACCGCAAAGGTGCGAAACGTCGTCAAGATTATACGAAGTCCCAATCACACTAATAATATGAAGATCGTCTTCGACAGCTCGCCACTTTCACATTGCTACCTCCACCCTACTCCAGACAGCCCTCGGTGGAGCTGCACTAAGTTGCCGATGTAACTGAAGGCCTTAAAACCCACAACAGACCACACATTGAAAAATACAAGAGAATTCTTTTGCAGCGTATGCTTATTTTAACTAAACCTCAACACTGTTGATGTCAAACGGACATTGTCTATGTTCTTTCTTGTGTCCTACTCACCTATATTATCCGGTGTACTATCCAAATGATTAGATATAGTGGATGCTAATGTAAAGCGCTGATACCAGATGGTGGGTTCACAACAATATTGATGCAAAAATAAAACACAAGTTCGCAAATGTGCGGTTGTGCATTTTCGTACGTTTTCCTCTCCAGATCTACCATAGATAAAGCATATTAACAAACTTGGTCATTGTCCCTGTAATTTTTGCCTCTTATTTCAGACCGAGTTGATGAACAAAGTAAAATTCGTGACTCTCATAGATGCTTCGAATCTGTTCAGTAATTTTATCAGTAATTTTGATGTGACTTAAGATTAGTGAGGTCTACGATCATGGCAACTCCTGCCAGTTTGCTAGGACGCACTTACATGTGACAGGTAGCACCTGATTTAAAACATACCGAAAGGAATTGATAAGACATATCTTTTGCAGAAAACCTGGAACTGCTTTCGGAGGCAACTACCGTTTTATAAAGTTACTACTTTACAACTATGATGCCAAGGAATTCCTGCATAAACTCTCTCATTGCCATAATCGCGGCTGCAGTAGATAACTGATAACTCACAACGTGAAGGATGAGACAAGGGATAGATTTTGCATGAAATGACCTTGTACTCACAAAATATTACTAACTCAGTAAGATATCATCAGAGGGAATATTCACAGTATTTCATACAGATGACAAGAAAATGTCAGGCGAATTTAGCAGGATAAATCAGTCCACAGCTGCAAATCATTGTTACGCCAACAGGGTTGCCAAAGGATTCCTACAACATTGCAGTCTGGACCACGCTGACAGCAAGAAGAACGTGTTTTCGTAGCCTAAATATTTCATGATAGGATCCAGACATCCAATCTATCGCGAGAGTGTCTGCTCTCCAAATTTTAGATATGTGATGTGGCCATGTGCCTACAATTTAGTAATAATCCTCTGACTGCTATTCATATTTATGTGATTCGGATGACGAGAAAGATATACCATGGGTTATCTATATGTCTACTGAAAGCAAGCGACATAACATAATAGCCGGAAGCCTGTCATATACTTTCAGATAAGGTTTCCTGAGCGTCAGATATATATATTAGCATCCTTACCCCATCAAAAAGGACTTCTTGTTATTGAATTTTACGTACATTGTACTACTGAAGGCCTCAGGTTTCTTGCTTGCCACATAGCAAACAATGGCTACCACTCTCGCTGCCGCATATCATAACCTGATTCCTTCAGTATCATCTGCTTTAACTTCAACTACAGTTCGTTATCCTTAAACATATGCCTTTGCTTCAAAAACAAGTATCATCTCTAGGTAATGTTCACTGCGGGACCACTCAAAAAGCTTTTCGAATAGAAGCGAAAATCGGTTAGCGGGTGAGAACTTTATTTCGTGGTACACCTCAGAACGAAAGAAACAAATTAACAGTAAGAGCAGAAGGCTCATCATATCGAGCGTGGGCACCGTCAACGCAGCGTACTGAATTTGGCCATATTCCTCCGAATTTACTTCCTGATAGCCCAAAGGCGCTGTACTTCAAAAATATCAGCCTATTCGCACGGGAATTACTATCCACATGTAATTGCTAGAATATCTTGCTACGTCAGGTATCGGGTATCTGTTATCAGACGCTCGATCTGAGCTGTTGATTTTTGTTGAACCAACCTGCTGTGTTTAGGAAATTGATCAGAGCAACTGGATGAGTTTATTATTTTGGTATAATGTATGAAAACCCATTTCCCACTTATCTTAACCTAAACAGTCCACGATTGGGCTGAGAGCAAGGTAAATAGTATGCATTGTGGATAGAATGGGACTGAATATTGAAACGAAATTATTAGAATCATGGGTAGGCAATGATGTATCGATATGCAGTGACATGAGAGTTTTCTGAGGTAAAGGTCTGTCTCTGACATTGGAGAGAATCTGGCTAGGTTTGTCTGTATTCTTACGTTAAGCTCATTGTGTAGAAAAGCGAGGGCAGATTTCATTATGTGCTGGGAAGAAGACAGCCGGGAGTTTCAAATGCTTGAAATTCTGGAGCCTTGATTGGCCAGGGTGCACACCACCCTCACCGTAGGCAGGGGGAGAGCGGTAGCGTGGTACGAGAATGCACTTGCCTGGGGACGACTGAAGCAGCCGGATTGACTGAGGAAGTGGCGGAGCAAAATGCTCTCCGCAAAGGAAAAGGAAATGAGTTATTTAAGGCTCTAATGTTCCACCTTACGTGGTAATATTCTTTTTCAGAGTATATTTAATTTAATATAATATTTTGCAGTGAACCAAATTGTTTAAAGACAGGTGAAAGATAGGCAAATGTGAGAATACTATGTTGCGACCGCTAAGAATGACTTGAAAGTTAACGGAATTTGATATTTCGATTGAGTAATTCGGTGAACATTAAAGTGTTAGAATTCAATTGTAAAGCAGGTACGACACAAATAGGATACATGTGACGAGCCATTATAGCCTAAAGACCTGGCACTCATCACATGGGGCTGATGAAGAAAATGATGAAGAGTGGATGACTGAGCGCTAGGAACCATTAGTTTATAAGTAGGAATGCGTTGATTTACCATAATTCTTTTTATTAATGGTCAATGTAAATTGATGATTCTGGTTAGTTTGTTTCAAAATCTGATCTGTAAGTGTAGGAAAATATTATCTCGTGGCTTTAACTAATCAAGCTGCTAACAGAAATTCATGGTAGAAAGTAATGCTTTTAATTTTGATCTGAAAGAATTTGTTTTCAAAGAAGCCATTTGTAACTTGTGTCTGTTTTAATTTGTAATTTGAAGAGTTTCTGAAATTCATGGATAAAGGCAAGGTTGCTAATTTAATATGAAAGAATAAGAAGTCACCTTTTGTGGAATGAGTCAGTTGAAATTTACGTGTGAAGCTGATTTTTAGAACAACGGGATTTGAAAAATACGTGGGAATCACTGAGATAGCTTTCCTGAATTAAAAAAGGGAAAACAGCATAATAGTAATTCGTGTTGCCATGCTATACACGAACTGTAAGTACTGTGAAAAGTTCTGTGTGTGTTTTTATGTATCTTTTGGAGGGGAGGCTTTGGATTGTATATTATTTAATGGTGCCGACATATAATTAGGAAATCATTCTAGGTAACTTGTGGATGGCATTTTTTCAGTTGAAATAACGTGCCGCGCCCGAAAATGAGGGGGACGTAAATTTCGGAATCGCGACCGCGTGAACTTTCCAGCCAAGCGAGACTTAGTTAACATCGAGGCACGTCAATAAATGAGAGGTGTTATTGAAGAAGTTAGAATTTTTCTACTACTGATCCGCGTGGAGATACGATCAATAAATGAGAGGTGTGATTGAAGAAGTTAGAATTTTTCTAGTAATGGTCCGCGTGGAGATACGATCACTGCTTTGCCCAATGGTAATAAGAGTGATAGTGTGTTGCTGTGTCGTTATGAATCAAGCATTGTGGGCTATCTTCCATTCCATCCCGCGGGTGAGAAACCATAGCAAGTAAAAAATCTTTATATGTGCTGTTACAAGATCAGCTGTTAGGAAATTTTATCCTGTATGTTACTGGTAATACCGTTTTTATGTTTTGAGAACTGAAAGTAAGACAGAATAAAAGAAATAGCTTACAGAACGGAGGAGTTATTATGCAGGCCCAGTTATGATTCCTGTTACTTACGTATTTTCTTTAAACACAGTCGAGTGATTAACAGTGTACCAAATTTGGGGTTAATACTACAAAATTAAACATTTATCCGTTGCGCGTACATTTGTTTATTCATTTCTTTGAGTAAAGAATTTAATTAGTAGTTGTTATGTGTAAGAATCACGCAGTGACACATTTAATGAGAAATCACATGGACCACTTAGGATTAGTAGGTTCCGGAAGACTTTAGTACCTCGCAACTGGTTTGGCTTTTATTTTTTTTTTCAGTACTCTACCCATCCTCCCTCGTTGTCTATGATTGCTCGAAAGCGTCGGGGAAATGATAAGGCTAAATTAATCGAGAGATTGTGACGAGCGTTTATCTCCCACAATGTATTCTCTATATTTTCCCACAGAGTTTCTGAATTCCTTGACACAGGTGGTAACGACCTCGTAACCTCCGCCCACATATTTCCGCCGGCCGTTGTGACCGAGCGGTTCCAGGCGCTTCAGTCTGGAACCGCGCGACCGCTACGGTCGCAGGTTCGAATCCTGCTTCGGGCATGGATGTTTGTGATGTCCTTAGGTTAGTTAGATTTAAGTAGTTCTAAGTTCTAGGGGTTTGATGAGCTCAGATGTTAAGCCCCATAGTGCTCAGAGCCATTTTTGAACCACATATTTTCAGTGGGGTTGAGGTTTGGTGATTTTGGCACGAAAGGAAGAAGTTTTATTCTCTGCTGACCTTGGAACCAGTTCTGGACGGCTCTGCTATTACGAATCGGGCTATGGTCCTGTAAAGAAATGGTCATCCATTAACTTAGAAATTCAATACTTCTGACTAATACAATGAATTTCCATACTGTGAAAAAATTCGACAACAGCATTGGCTGTGTAGTCTAAGCTACAGGTTTATAAATTATTCGGAGGATTCCACATTGAAAAATCCTTTGCTGATAGCTGTTAACAGAAACCTACATTGACAATGGGAGGGTGCTGGGACGGGGATCAGAATATAGTTTAAGGCGTCAGTTATAAGACGCAGGTAGGACTTCTTTCAGAATATGCCGTCCTCCTACGCTTTGGTAATGATGAGGTGGCGTGTAAGTTGTTCAATACAGTGCAGCAGTCTGTTGAACTGTTGGACTCTGTTGCATGGTTGTAAAGCTAATCTGCTTCGCTTATTCAAAACGATTACTAGCCTTCACTATACAATTCTTTTTTCTATCTTTCCACTGACAAAGATCTATAGAAGAAATAAATCTGTTTTATAGCGAGGTATTCTCTACGGACTTTACACGTGCTCGTTCGCTCAATATGTTGCCTTTACTGAAGGATACCGTGGCCGCTAACGTCGCCTGTTCACACCTCTTGTCAACGCGGCCCGCGCTCGGAGTAAACGCCTACAGTTGAGATAAACAGCTGATTTCATGAATGTTAGTGAAATAATTCATTCCTTCATATTAGTGAGAATTAAATATCACTACGAGTACATATCTGTATGTAATGCTCATTGCTCAAGAACAATTCGTGTATGCAGCGTTGCTGTTATGAGTAAAATCATAAAATCTGTAAATCGTAACCCAATTCATATATTGCATGCGCCTATGGAATATTAAACATGAAAACAATTTGTTTCTTTGTCATATAACTTTTAATCAATGCAGGCAGTTGTCAGCTGATATCAAAATTGAATGTAAAGGAGGAATAAAGAAAAAGATTTACGAGAAATAAATCTCGTAAACAACTGTGTACTATCTTGGAAACGTGCTGATGCGGCTATCTCGCAATTTCAAAGGAAGAGAAAACCATCCTGTCCACTTTCCGAGGACGATATTTCCTGACAGAAAGCACACTAGGGTGAACGGCTTTAGGCTGAGACACCAGGAACCACAAACTGCGTCACCAGTACGTCCACTCACCGGTTCCTAGCCCCGTCATCATTCACTTCCCATGTCAAAGTGGCTGGCATAAACGAGCGCGAACGACCTGGGATTAGGTGATACAGACCTCGACTCTCCTATTTGACAGATGGGTTATCATTCACCCATGCCAAGAGGTGGGGAAATACACTTACGGAACGTTGAACACATTTTAATTTTACATATGGACATTACTGCGCAATTATATTCTAAGTTACGAGAAGTGACCTGGAGAAAAAGAGTGTATACCTTGGGGGATATGTTATAGATCACGATTGTAATGTTAGTAAAGTACTGTAAAGTATATTTTATCTTATGCTTAACTTTAAAAGAAAAATCAGCCAAGGTATTCAACAGTGAAAAGTACAGCATGCCTCCAAGAAACATACGAATATCGTACAATTTTAATAAAAGGAAATATAGATCGGATTATTGGGGCAGGCCTATTCGGGAACAAAATAAGAATAACTAAATCAGTTACCGGTTTGTATGTGCTGCTAGTTAAAAGAGAAGAAATGAACCGATAAAGAAATAATTCCTTCATTGATATAGGAATGGTTCGAAATGGAAGGTATAATTTTACTATTATAAAAAAACTGGCCTGGACTGAGTTGATTGGTTCCAATTTTCGAATACATTAGAGCCCAATAACGAATACAAATGGAATAAAATAGGAATATAAAGTCTGGAAATGAGTATGGACGTCCTTTGTCTACATATCTGCTTTGGATACAGGGTATTAAAAACAAGTAATCCACATTTCGAGAGCTGATAGGATGGACAGAAACAAGACAAACATATCCACTAAACAAGAGAAATGAGTCTGAAGTCAATATCTTAAGAGCATTTAGCACTTCTCTGCCTTTACTACTGTGAAACACATCTGTTGTTCTACTTAAAACTCTTCTCTTGTACTGAAGAAGTGCTTGTAGCTCTTACAATATGCAGGTTGTCTTCTACCGACTACCGACTCGCAAAGTATGGAATACCACTTTCCTTAACACCGTATTACAGAAGCAATACAAGCAACGGAACAGGAAACATTAACAGTTAACTTCAATTGTGAAAAGATACGCTGCATCACATTTGTTAATAATTTCCTAATAGTTCCAGATTTAGAAACAGAATGAACAACATTTTGCAAAATGGTTCAAATGGCTCTGAGCACTATAGGACTCAACTTCTGAGGTCATCAGTCCCCTAGAACTTAGAACTACGTAACCTAACTAACCTAAGGACATCACACACATCCATGCCCGTGGCAGGATTCGAACCTGCGACCGTCCTGCGGTCGCGCGTTTCCAGACTGTAGCACCTAGAACCGCTCGGCCACCGCGGCCGGCAACAACATTTTGCAGGTATTATCCTAAAATCAAGAAAAGAATGACACAGGAATGCGAGAACAAAACAAATGGTAATGGCAATGAGAAAAAGTAATAAACATATGAACACAGCAATAAAAACTGATGGCATTAAAAGTACAGCACTTCAGGACCAGAATGAGAGGGGAAATAGATGATTAACAAAAGTAAAGCGAAGAACAGATAGCAAACCATTTATGTTTACCAATAATATTCTTTGAAGTAAACATAGAAGTGGTAGAAAAATAGAAACACACTGCCAAATAGATGATGTGGAATACTCTTTTCTTTGGAAGTGAAAGATGGGATCTGAAAAAATAAAGTATGGTCCACCCACAGGTCACAAGATTCAAGGGTAGCATTTATTTATCAGATGAGGGATGAACTACTAAAATCATGATATAGGGAACTGTTGATATTTATTATTTTGTGCCTACTACAAATGTAAAGTCACTAACAGCATAAACTGATAACTTTATGGAGAAAATTTCGTGTCTCGCCTGAACAGGAGCGTCGCTACAGGGAAAAAATATTTTATCATCAGAAAAGATTACTCCACTCCAGTCAAAGTCGATATATTCTGCTGAAAAAGCTATGCGGTCAGCCCTCTGATAATCGGTTAATTGCTGCTTTATAGCAGCTCTCCGACAATTTAATCCTACGTCTTTCAGTCTCCTCGTAACAGTCTTTCCGCTGCCGGGAAACTGAGATAGCTCTTTCAGGGCACGGCTACTGAGGAATGGATTAGCACGTATATTCACCAAAACACGTTGATCATCTGCTGCGGTAGACACACGGAGCCGTCCACTTCCTCTTTTCCGCCCTATATAACCCCTCTCCTTGTATCCTTTCCACCAGCGTCTAGCTGTTCTTGCCGGTACTCCACACTTTTCTTCATGTTCTGATGCCGAGTAGCTGCCATGCTCAATCAGTGCAACCACACGCCCCCTACTCTCTCGAATCCACTGCGACTGCATTGCGACAGTTGCCGCTTTGTGACGCTACTACTCGTTTTATAAAGAGAACCACTTACAACTCAGTGGAGAAACGAAGACTGACAAAATAAAGTAATATCTTTTTTCACTTATCTGTCACAGATATAAACTCCGTTAAAATTCTTTGTCAAGGATCACTATTAAAAAAGAAACGACAGTCATTAGGCAAGATATTAAACAAATTATTTAATTTCTGGACTCCAAGAACGGCATTCTTCACATAAGTAACACCTGTTTGTGGGTTTAATGTTGCGTTTTTAGACTCAGGCAATATCGCAATGCCTATAGTCCGCCTCTTGTCGCCAGTGTGTCGTTAGCTCAGCGATTCCATTATGCGTTGCGATGTTGGTGCTATATGAAATGGCGGTTCCAATCTCGGTGAAGGCGCTGAACACAACGTCTTATTTTTCATTTTAACTAGTGGAGTTGCAAACTGCTAAATCTGAAGAATGCCTTTACACATAATTCTTCTTGCAATTTCGAATTAGTAAATTATGTTAATATCATGGATGTCTGCTTTGCAAATGCCATGGTGCTTCATTGTAAAATAGTTTCTGAAAAGATTCAAACCCACTGTCAGCGATTCGAACTTGAGCTTTGTTCGTCATATGGGTCTATCATGTCAGGAGGTTGTTTATGGAGTGAACATTTGGATAAATATAGTTCCTCTCTTCTAAATTTTGGAATAGCATTTAACTGTAGACATTTGCTGACACCGGCATTAGCAATTCCTTTCCATTCTACGAAACATCAAAATCGATAACTTTTCTACTTTAAATCTGATGACCTTAACTATCACTTCCGATCAATGTTAAAGACTTCATGAATCCATACACGGAACTCCAAATGTGCAGTGTTAATGGACTGCTACAGAGCATGCATTCCAAGGTATTCTCACAGTTTATCGCATAGACTTACGACAAGGAATGAAACAAAAACTATATAATACACTTTACACCACAGACGCTCACTCTGGCTTGGAGAAAACATCCGAATATTGGCCAAAAGTTGCACAAATAATTGACTTTGAAAGGAAAAGAAAGAGGTATGAAGCATTTATAAATTCATCGAATGTAGTGAGATGGTTTAATTACGTCCAAGTCTATAAGATTAATTTCGGGCCATACTCAGCTCTTGCCAATTAATGTAATACAGTAACCATCTACTAATCAGTGCTTTCGAGCGAGAATGGAAATCGTAGAAATCTTTTATGGAGCCTCATTTAATAATAATAAAGCGTTTTAAATTACCAAAAACCATGAGCGGTAGCTGGCGCTTTGGATAAAGAACGGGGGAGTGCAGCGCCGCTGCTGTCGCCACGGCCGCTGCCAGTAGCCAGCAAATGGATCCCGGAGCTTTGCCGCATGCGGCGTCCAGAGGAGGACACTCTGCAAGAAATCTGCCGCAAAATGGCTACTGGATAAAAGTTTTTTTATCGGTGTGATAGAAAGTGAAATAGATTGAATCTGCATTACCATTACATTCACGTCTTCAGTATTCAGTTAAAAGAGGCTAAAAATTTTTTTTGCGCCAGGTAGGTTTTTTTTTAAATTAAATATGCCTCTGAACTTTTTATAAAAAATAATAAAAGGAGAAAGGAAACGGTATAATACTTCATTATATTTTATTTGTTGTTCATTTTGTTCTTAGTTTGTTCTTGTGAATTTATTTGGATTCGAAAGCAGGTCTCCTGCCCACTTTTTTTAAATCTTTTTTTTTATTTATATAGATATCAATGTGCGAACAGTCATAGTTAATCAAGCCTGGAAAACTAAAACAGAATGTAGACACCATCGAAGATATTAATCATAAATAACATGAAAAGAAAGATACCACGTCGTAGTTAGGCTTCCCAGCGACTGCGCCCACTGATAAAAATTGTTCAATATATGCTCATTTGCAGTTCGTTCTGACCTCATCTGACACTGCCTGGAACATTCCAGCTGCACGGCGGGCTGTGAAAGGCACTCCATAGGTAGTTTGCGAAGCATTGTCGATATCTGGTATGCCCGGAAATAGCATGATGTCTTTCTTGCAAATAGAGCCAGAAGTCAAGGAAATTCTTGTGTCCGTCACGACAGAGGTAATGGACCGCATGTCCACGTATCCAGGTGACGGAGTTGGTTCGAGTCTTGGGGTAAAATGTCTCATCCGGAAACAATAACGTGCGTGCAGATATATGCTCCGGCCTAACTCGCAAG
The DNA here is from genome assembly GCF_023864275.1 of Schistocerca cancellata. Lineage (NCBI taxonomy): Eukaryota > Metazoa > Arthropoda > Insecta > Orthoptera > Acrididae > Schistocerca > Schistocerca cancellata. The sequence goes on from NC_064634.1 coordinate 217,213,554, forward strand.
AGATAAGCCAGCATCTGCCGCACTGTAGTGGCACCGGCGCTCTTAGCGAAGCAGGTCGTAGCGCCGTCAGAAGCAGACTCTTGAGGCTCGTAGGACAACGGCGCAGCAGACATAAATGTGAGCTAACATACAGGGCAATGGCCCTATCATGGACGTTAACTAGGCCGAGACCACCTTTTTCCTTTGGGAGGGTAAGAGATACGTATCTGATCTTCAGTAACATACCAGCGGTGACGAAGTATCCCAGCGCTGCCATAATGCTACGAGCCAAGGGTTTCGGAATGGGTAACGTTTGGGCGACATGCGGTATGCGGGACGCAAGGTATACATTGGCATAATACGCCCGCTGAACGATGTTAAGGGATCGCAAGCGCTGATTTGCAATTCCGGCCCTAATTTGGTGAAGAAGGCGTCGATAATTGAGCGTCGTCGTTCAATCTAAGCCCAAGTGTTAATGTGAGATGAAGACATCGGCATAGAAGAGGAAGGAGAAGAATTGGTGGTGGACCACATAAAACCATGAGAAGAGTCGATTTAGAAGAGACAAGGGATCCAGTATTAGAATCAGAATTTAAGAGAGCTTTGGAGGATTTAAGATCAGTTAACGAAGAAGGGATAGATAACATTACATGAGAATTTGTTACATCATTGGTCATCATTGGTAAAAGTGGCAACGAACCGACTTCAAGCTGGTGTGTAGAATGACTTTCGAAAGAATATCGCCCTCAAAATTTCTAAGATTACAAGAGCTTACAAGTGCGAGAGGTATCGTACAATGAGCTTAACAGCTCATGCATCTAGGTTTCTGACAAGAATAATGTACAGAAGAATGGAAAGGAAAATTGAGAATGTGTTAGATGACCATCAGGTAAAGAAAGGTAAAGGCACCAGAAAGGCAATTGTGACCTTGCGGTTGGTAATGGAAGCAAGACCATAGAAAAATCAAGACACGTTCATAGGATTCGTCACCTAGAAAAGGCGTCCGACAATGTAAAATGGATGTAAAATCGTGCAAGACGTTCGAAATTTTGAGGAAAATAGGGGCAAGCTATAGGGAGAGACCGGTAATATACAATATGTACAAGAGCCCAGAGGGAATAATAAGAGTGGACGTCCAAGAATGAAGTACTCGTATTAAAAAGGATCTAAGACAAGGATGTAGTCTTTCGCCCCTACTGTACATCGAAGGAGCATTGATGGAAATAAAAGAGAGATTCAGGAGCGGAATTAAATTTCAATGTGAAATAATATTAGTGATCGATTCGCTGATGACATTGCTATCCTGAGTGGCAGTGCAGAAGAATTACTCGATATATTGAATGGAATGAACAGTCTAATGAGCACAGAGTATGGATTGAAAGTAAATCGAAGAAAGACGAAAGTAATGAGAAGTAGCAGAAATGAGAACAGCGAGAAACTTAACATCAGGATTTATGGACATGAACGAGATGAAGTTAAGGAATTCTACTACTTGTTGTTGTTGTTGTTGTGGTTTTCAGTCCTGAGACTGGTTTGATGCAGCTCTCCATGCTACTCTATCCTGTGCAAGCTTCATCATCTCCCAGTATCTACTGCAACCTACATCCTTCTGAATCTGCTTAGTGTATTCATCTCTTGGTCTCCCTCTACGATTTTTACCCTCCACACTGCCCTCCAACGCTAAATTTGTGATCCCTTGATGCCTCAAAACATGTCCTACCAACCGATCCCTTCTTCTAGTCAAGTTGTGCCACAAACTTCTCTTCTCCCCAATCCTATTCAATACCTCCTCATTAGTTACGTGATCTACCCACCTTATCTTCAGCATTCTTCTGTAGCACCACATTTCGAAAGCTATTCTCTTCTTGTCCAAACTAGTTATCGTCCATGTTTCACTTCCATACGTGGCTACACTCCATACAAATACTTTCAGAAACGACTTCCTGACACTTAAATCTATACTCGATGTTAACAAATTCCTCTTCTTGAGAAACGCTTTCCTTGCCATTGCCAGTCTACATTTTATATCCTCTCTACTTCGACCATCATCAGTTATTTTACTCCCTAAATAGCAAAACTCCTTTACTACTTTAAGTGTCTCATTTCCTAATCTAATTCCCTCAGCATCACCCGACTTAATTTGACTACATTCCATTATCCTCGTTTTACTTTTGTTGATGTTCATCTTATATGCTCCTTTCAAGACACTGTCCATTCCGTTCAACTGCTCTTCCAGGTCCTTTGCTGTCTCTGACAGAATTACAATGTCATCGGCGAACCTCAAAGTTTTTACTTCTTCTCCATGAATTTTAATACCTACTCCGAATTTTTCTTTTGTTTCCTTTACTGCTTGCTCAATATACAGATTGAATAACATCGGGGAGAGGCTACAACCCTCTCTTACTCCTTTCCCAACCACTGCTTCCCTTTCATGCCCCTCGACTCTTATAACTGCCATCTGGTTTCTGTACAAACTGTAAATAGCCTTTCGCTCCCTGTATTTTACCCCTGCCACCTTCAGAATTTGAAAGAGAGTATTCCAGTTAACATTGTCAAAAGCTTTCTCTAAGTCTACAAATGCTAGAAACGTAGGTTTGCCTTTTCTTAATCTTTCTTCTAAGATAAGTCGAAAGGTCAGTATTGCCTCACGTGTTCCAACATTTCTACGGAATCCAAACTGATCTTCCCCGAGGTCGGCTTCTACCAGTTTTTCCATTCGTCTGTAAAGAATTCGTGTTAGTATTTTGCAGCTGTGACTTATTAAACTGATAGTTCGGTAATTTTCACATCTGTCAACACCTGCTTTCTTTGGGATTGGAATTATTATATTCTTCTTGAAGTCTGAGGGTATTTCGCCTGTCTCATACATCGTGCTCACCAGATGGTAGAGTTTTGTCATGACTGGCTCTCCCGAGGCCATCAGTAGTTCAAATGGAATGTTGTCTACTCCCGGGGCCTTGTTTCGACTCAGGTCTTTCAGTGCTCTGTCAAACTCTTCACGCAGTATCTTATCTCCAATTTCGTCTTCATCTACATCCTCTTCCATTTCCATAATATTGTCCTCAAGTACATCGCCCCTGTATAAACCCTCTATATACTCCTTCCACCTTTCCGCCTTCCCTTCTTTGCTTAGAACTGGGTTGCCATCTGAGCTCTTGATGTTCATACAATTGGTTCTCTTCTCTCCAAAGGTCTCTTTAATTTTCCTGTAGGCAGTATCTATCTTACCCCTAGTGAGACAAGCCTCTACATCCTTACATTTGTCCTCTAGCCATCCCTGCTTAGCCATTTTGCACTTCCTGTCGATATCATTTTTGAGACGTTTGTATTCCTTTTTGCCTGCTTCATTTACTGCATTTTTATATTTCTCCTTTCATCAATTAAATTCAATATTTCTTCTGTTACCCAAGGATTTCTATTAGCCCTCGTCTTTTTACCTACTTGATCCTCTGCTGCCTTCACTACTTCATCCCTCAGAGCTACCCATTCTTCTTCTACTGTATTTCTTTCCCCCATTCCTGTCAATTGTTCCCTTATGCTCTCCCTGAAACTCTCTACAACCTCTGGTTCTTTCAGTTTATCCAGGTCCCATCTCCTTAAATTCCCACCATTTTGCAGTTTCTTCAGTTTCAATCTGCAGTTCATAACCAATAGATTGTGGTCAGAATCCACATCTGCCCCAGGAAATGTCTTACAATTTAAAACCTGGTTCCTAAATCTCTGTCTTACCATTATAATATCTATCTGATACCTTTTAGTATCTCCAGGATTCTTCCAGGTATACAACCTTCTTTTATGATTCTTGAACCAAGTGTTGGCAATGATTTAGTTATGCTCTGTGCAAAATTCTACAAGGCGGCGTCTTCTTTCATTCCTTCCCCCAATCCATATTCACCTACTATGTTTCCTTCTCTCCCTTTTCCTACTGACGAATTCCAGTCACCCATGACTATTAAATGTTCGTCTCCCTTCACTACCTGAATAATTTCTTTTATCTCGTCGTATATTTCATCTATTTCTTCATCATCTGCAGAGGTAGTTGGCATATAAACTTGTACTACTGTAGTAGGCATGGGCTTTGTGTCTATCTTGGCCACAATAATGCGTTCACTATGCTGTTTGTAGTAGCTAACCCTCACTCCTATTTTTTTATTCATTATTAAACCTACTCCTGCAGCAGCAAAATATCAGTGACACGCGGAGCAAGTAGGAAATCAAAAGCAGACTAGTACTGGCAAAAAGGGCATTTCTGGCCAAGATTAGTCTACTAGTATCAATCATAGGCCTTAATTTCAGGAAGAAGTTTTTGAGAATGTACGTTTGGAGCACAGCGTTGTATAACAGTGAAACAATGAAGGTGGGAAAACCGGAACTGAATAGAATCGAAGCATTTGAGATGGTTGCTACAGACGTACGTCGAAAATTAAGTGGATTGATAAGGTAAAGAATGAGGAAGTTCTGCACAGAATCGGAGGGAAAAGGAATATGTGCAAAAACTGATAAGGAGGTACCTCGTCTCCGTCGTAGAGCCGCTATCTAAGATAACATGGACCAGATACAACAGCTGTGGACATTCAACATCCATTGCAATCTGACTAATGAATGCATCCAGTCATAGCGGGTGATGATAAATGAACTCGTACTGACAATTTTTTGGTAAATATGACTCTATCGTGTAATCAATGAAATAACGACACATAACTGAGCCGCGCTGCGTCTCCCGTTGGTGCTGTTTGTAGGTTTCCGCCCTCTGTTGGAGGCCAGACGGCATCGTTTAGTTGGCATTGTTGCGGTTGTTTGTCTTCTTCTCGTGTTGATTGGCGCCACTCGATTTCGCAAGCGTTACTTGTCCGCTTGTGGCAGCAGTTGTGGTTTTCGATATGTAGTAACTGTTGCCCTATCTTTGGGGCGACGCCGTTGTTTTTCCGGATTATGTGAGTGGGCCAGTTTGGCTGGGGACTCAGAAGGAGCTAGGTCCTCACAGAGCCAGAATACGCCGGGACCGCTGGCGGCATGCATGGACTGCCGGATGGAAGGGCTGTGGTCACTAGCGTGGACGACCTCGTCGTAAACTGGATCCAGCAAGCTTTAGGAATGAGTGCATTCAGTCCAAGTAGAGAAACCTCCACCATTGTGATATCTCGCGTTTCTCCAATGACTTGGCCGACCGCAGTGGACGAGCGGTTCTAGGCCCTTCAGTCTGGAACCGCGCTGCTGTTACGGTCACGGTTCGAATACTGCCTCGGGCATGGATGTGTGTGATGTCCTTAGGTTAGTTAGGTTTAAGTAGTTCTAAATCTAGGGGACTGATGACCTCAGACGTTAAGTCCCATAGTGCTTACAGCCATTTGAACTATTTTCCAGTGGCGGGTTCGTGTTGCTGCGAGTGGAGTGCTCGGGGAAGGCAGATCTGATTAGCTTTCCTCGATTTCTTATTATTGTTTACTGCGTTCAACTTGTTACAATTTGTTAAGTTCAACCAGCGGTAATTTTTCTTGCCTGGTGGCCGCTAATGCCCCAGTTACCTGCCCTGAGGGTAAGTGTATGTAACGACAGTGCACGTTCCCTCGCCTTACCGCTGCTGTCCGGTAATGCGTGTAACTAGTCTGAGTTACCATCTTGCGAAGTGAATGCAACTCTTGGCTGCGTAGTCCATCGCTCGCGAAAGTGTTTCTTGTCAGACCTTCTCAGAGGTCGATTCCTGGAGCACCGTCTGTGGCCCCTTATTTCTTGTAAGACATGTGTGTCCTAAGAGGTGGTCAGATGGCCAGTTGTTCAGTGTAAGTCTCCTTCAGCCCACACCTTCTGCGGGTGTAATCTGCCTCAGTGCCCTTTAAGGAACTTACGCATGGGTCTTGTGTTTTATTATTGTATTATTTGTTACAATACCTTGTAATGCCTACATTAAAGGTTATATATGTCTAGTTAATAGTTCTGGTCGCCTTCTGGAATAAATACAGCAGTGTAGTGCTCAGTGAATGTTAAGGGTTGTGTTACAAAGTTACCAGTATCTTATTTCACCCGTTTGGTGATCAGTTGCTCTTTTTTTAAATTAACCTTTGCTATTGTATTTGCTGTTTTACAGCACATTTCTAATTTTTTTTTATATAAATGCCGTTCCTGGCGTGTAAGGCCTTCAGCCGTGATTGTGGTTATTTGCCTTAAAATTCTAATCTGGTATTTGTATTTATGCAATAAGCCTTTAAAACCTTATTTACGGCCATTCCTGGCGTCTGATGCCTCCTGCTGTTTTTGTGGTGACTTGCCTTTAATGTTTCAATACCTGTAATTTGTAAGTTGCAGCGAGCTTTAAACAATTCTTAATTTATTGCCATTCCTGGTGTGTAAGGCCTTCTGCCCAGATCACAGTGGCTTGCCTTTAAAACATTATCTGCTGTTACTAAAATGTAGACTTTCACGGCCGGAAATATCATGTCCATTATAATTATCCGGGCTGTTATGCTGTGGTCGGTTGATGAATTCTGTGTCGATTCCCACAGAATTCATCAACCCGCCACGGCATAACAGCCCGGATAATTATAATGGACATGATTATCTGCTGTATATGTATTTAACGGTGATTTGCTAAATAGTGACTCATTGAAAACACTATTGTTTACACACTTGTTTATTCCTTCGTCAATAATGTGCGATGTTTTTATTTATTGTTGGGTCTGGAAATACTGGTTTAAAATAAAATGTATGTAACTGTAAAAGGCAACCAATAGTAACTGATTACGGCCCCGTCCACAATCGTGACCGAATCCTGCCTCCCCTTGATTACCATGTTTCAAACACGAGAAGTTTCATTTCGTTTCGTCCTCCCCTTCTGGGTGATTCACTTTGTTTGTGAGACAGTGTATTTACAGTCCGAACTGTATTCAGCTGTGGTTAAAAATACTGAAAACACCATCACTATGAACTGAATTGCCCGGCACATCCGAAAAGAAGCAGCTTCCGGTCTTGCGTGCGTGTTACGAGCCCGTTAGCACCAAGTCATTAGCACACAATTGTCGTACACCTGGCCTCGCTCTAGACAAAGGTCGTGAGGCATGGTAATGAAGTTGACTAACAACGCATCTTCACCAGCTTCCGTCTGTTAGTAACGCACCTGGTTGTGTCAAGCGCCTAACATACAAACAAGAAGCAGTATTACTTGCCCCGCAGCGGAATAGCGTAATGACTGCTATATATTAACATGATAAAGCTGCACATTTCTTATTTTATTGCGAAAGTCGGTTAATTTCTTATTAAGTTTAATTATTATCTTTATCAATTTCTTCTGACTAAGATATAGAGAGTTTACATGTTCATTGATGACTAACTTTGTCTTCAATTCGCACATTGTCTGGAGTCGTTTTCAGAGAACCAAATATAAGCATACCTTTAACGAGAAACAAAGTAAAATTTAAATTTTTGCGTTTCACGTCATTGACGTACAGCTACTAATGTAAAAATGTGTTCTGCGTTCCTTAAAATTGGGTGAATTTATATTTATTAACTCGTCATCAAATCAAAATCATTTCACGAAGTCTGGTGGTGAAACCTAACACTAGACAATAGCTTAAGGTCGAAGCCTATCGTGCAACATTTAACATTATAACTGTGGCCGTTTTTTACTTCATTCTATTATAACGAGGGGCTCATTGATCAACGGGAAGAACACATATCAACAATTGTTTTATATTTCACTGTCTTAAACATTAAATCAGTTTGACAGATTTTGAAACCATTTTGTAGTACAATCTGTCACAGATTCTTTCTTAATTTTTCTGCATTCCTCACTTAATTCCATTAAGTTCTTTCATTCCATTTTGTTATCAGTCCACTTCCCACAGTTCACTGTGCAACTATTTTCCCCAAAAGCAGCGACCAAAACGTGATTTTTCAGGGGGTCATATTTCGGTGTATATTAATCACAGATATAAAGGGGTCAAGTGTTTTGGCCTAGCGACCGCTCGTAAACCTATCATAAGAAGAGGCAAACCGTAGCTACAGTACAGGGTCAAAATTTAAACATTACAAACCCCTGTATCCCAGACAAATTGAACAAATCGATTGGATCTTTTCCATTGCGTGTGGTCTAGTTTGGACCTTATGTAGTTTGTAAAAGCACCATTTTTTCATGTGAGGTTCCTGAGGAAACCCCGAGAAAACCATGATTTTGGATGTGAAAAGTACCAATTGTGGGGACAGCCATTTCTGCATTTCCTACTCCTACCATATCGTCGAAATTTTTGGCATATGTTCTTAAGATGATATTTTCGGGGAACTTCGAAAGCTTTTTAGACATCATTATCCATTATCGAAATCCAGAGGTTCGAAGTTACCACAGTTATCCAAAAAAACTGAAAAAACCCTATTTTAGCTGTTTTTGCACTGTGGGTTGCATTTATCAAAATAACTAACCATAACATATGACTAAAATTTTAACGGTACATTCTTTGGACTTTTATCTAGAAACGCCATTTTGCCATTTTCGAAAGACATTATTCGTTATCAAGATACACCCAATGATCCATTAGTTTTGCTTACGTGGTGCGTACCCATTTGTCTTTTATAAGTATCAAAGTATATAAATGAGCCACAGAATATAAACTGTCAGGCCTCGCTGACCTACAGAATTCGTTTTATATAAGTAGGACTCTCTGCTGTAACAGGGAAAAGAAGGCAACCTGCTGAAAAATGCTCTCTTGGAGAGCGAAAGAGGCGAATATGCTCTTCGTCAAAAGACTAACAGAAAAGTGGGAAACCAGATGCCTCAATCGTCATTCCACCTTGCTCACCAAAACTTTTGGCCTGCGACCACATTCACATTTTTTTGTGCTGAAAGAGAGTAACAGAAAAATAGTGACAGTGAAAAGGGGGAGACAGTTCCAGTAAGGAAAAAATAGAAAATACATTGATAGCGGTAAAGAGAAAGTGACAGTGAAAGACAGAGAGAGAGAGTTGTATGAAGAAAACAGCAGTGGGAGTCAAAGAGAGAGGACGTATTGATGGTCGTGAGAGATGGTGTCAGTAAGAGAGAAAGGAAGTTTGATGGAGATAGTAGCTGTGGGAGCAAAAGAGAGAGAAATGAAAAAGAGATATGAGAGGACACCACACATAGGCTTGAGAAATCTAGGCGATCGCCTCCGCTTCCCAGACCGGCCAACTTTAACGTGAAAAAAATTTGCCCGCTTTCCCACATCAGCATTACCCACGTATAAAAAGTTACCCAATCAAGGGGTCAAAATCCATAGTAAACTAGCCGCAAGAACATTGTTGGAAAGGAGAGAAAACAGCAGACTGTAAGCGAGAATAAAGAGACAATGGCAGTAGGAGAGGAAAAGAATGGGACAAAGGCAATAGCTGTTGGAGAGAGACAGTTGTAGAGGTAGCGACGGCCGCTTCAGCTGTGCGCCAGGTATTAAATTGCTGTACTATTCATCGATATGAGTATTGTTATATACTACAGGAGTTTATCAGTTTTAGGTGCATACTCATTCCTCATACTAATAGTAAATACACCAACACAGCCAACACATCCTACACTTCAGCTTTCCTAAAGTGCTCAGAGAAAAGTTCTTTTTGTGTTCTGCGATTAGTGTTTTTCTATTTAAATAATGTTCACAGTTGTTGCAGATTATACAAACATGTGTACTGCACAGACGATTCGCTAAGGCAGCCTCTATTGCACTATAAGTTCTTAATGTTTCTACTCCGTTAGTTCCACTTACACCTTCTACAGTACTAAATAATAATTTCCTTCTTAGACTGTTGACTCGGTTTTCTGTTGCGCTTGCGACTGTTAATTGTCGTTTTTTTTTTTTTTTTTTTTTGGTTGGGTTTAAGGGCGCTCAACTGCTGAGGTCATTAGCGCCCAGTCACTGTTGTTAAAGCACATGGAATCTGGTAAAACTCAAGGGGATGGAGGGGACACAAGAAGGACCTGACACAGATGCAGACAAAATAAGTAAAAAGATTAAATGTCTTTGGACAAGCCAGTTAAAGTTATAAAACGCAGAATACGAGCAGCTGCTCGAGCGTCATCAGCTAAAACATCCGATAAAGTAGATGGCAGGGACAGGACAACACGAAATTGACTAAAACGGGGACACGACAATAAAACATGGCGCACTGTTAATGCCTGACCACAAGGGCACTGCGGGGCTGGGTCACCGGAGAGCAGGTAGCGGTGGCTAAACCGGCAATGCCCAATCCGCAACCTGGTCAGAAGGACCTCCTCGCGCCGAGATGGTTGGGAGGATGTTGTCCAAGCAGTTGGTAGCGGTTTTACTGCCCGGAGCTTGTTTCCTTGGAGGGATGACCAAGCATCCCACCACAACGACACAAGCCTCTTACAGACATCCCCACGAACGTCGGAGGACGGGACACAATAGGAGGCTGGCCGAGGCAGGAGGACTGCAGCCTTGGCTGCAGCATCCGCAGCCTCATTCCCAGGCACTCCCACATGTCCGGGAACCCACAGAAAGCTGACAGAACCACCGTTATCAGCCAAAGAATGGAGGGACTGCTGTATCCGTTGTATCAAGGGATGGACCGGATAGGGAGCTCCAAGGCTCTGAAGAGCACTGAGTGAGTCAGAGCAGAGTACATATGATGAATGGTGGTGGCGGCGGGCATACTGAACGGCCTGATGGAGAGCAAAAAGCTCGGCCGTAAAGCTGGAACATTGGTCGAGGAGCCTGTATTTAAATGTGGCGGCCCCGACGACAAAGGCACAGCCGACACCATCGTCAGTTTTGGAGCCATCGGTGTAAATAAAGGTGTGACCGGCAAGTCGAGCACGAAGTTCGGCAAACCGTGAGCAATACGTTGCAGCTGGAGTACCATCCTTCGGGAGTGAGCTGAGGTCGAGATAAATATGAACCGGAGCCTGGAGCCAAGGTGGTGTCGGGCTCTCACCCTCTCTGAAGTGGTAGGGAGGGCAAAATCCAATTGTCGAAGCAGGCGACGGAAGCGGACTCCGGGGGGCAGCAGGGCAGACACATACAACCCGTACTGACGGTCGAGAGAATCGGCGAAGAAGGACTTGTAAGAGGGGTGGTCGGGCATAGACGACAGCCGGCAGGCATACCGACACAGCAGTACGTCGCGCCGGTAGGTCAACGGTAACTCGGCAGCTTCAGCATAAAGACTCTCGACAGGACTAGTGTAGAAGGCTCCGGTCGCAAGACGTAACCCCCGATGGTGGATGGAGTTGAGCCGGCGTAAGAGGGACGGCCGAGCGGACGAGTAGACGAAGCTCCCATAATCCAGCTTCGATCGGACTATGGACCGATACAAGCGAAGCAGGACAGTGCGATCCGCTCCCCAAGATGAACCGCTAAGAACTCTGAGGACATTAAGGGAACGTGTACAACGGGCCGCCAAATAAGAGACGTGTGGAGACCAACACAGTTTCCTGTCCAACGTGAGCCCTAGAAACTTAGTTGTGTCCACGAATGGGAGAACAACGGGACCGAGATGTAAGGATGGCGGAAGGAACGCTTTATATCGCCAAAAGTTGATACAAACCGTCTTTTCTTCAGAGAACCGGAAGCCATTTGCCACGCTCCATGAGTAGAGGCTGTCTAGACAACGCTGAAGGCAGCGCTCCAGGAGGCATGTTCTCTGGGCACTGCAGTAGATCGCGAAGTCATCGACAAAGAGAGAGCCTGAGACATTAGGTGGAATGCAATCCATAATGGGATTGATCGCGATGGCAAAAAGGGCTACGCTCAAGACGGAGCCCTGAGGCACTCCGTTCTCCTGGAGGAAGACGTCGGACAATACGGAGCCCACACGTACCCTAAACTTTCGATCCGTTAAAAAGGAATCAATAAAAAGGGGCAGGCGACCACGTAGGCCCCACCTGTGCATAGTGCGGAGGATACCTCCTCTCCAACAGGTGTCATAAGCCTTCTCCAAGTCGAAGAACACGGCTACCGTTTGGCGCCTTCGCAAAAAGTTGTTCATGATGAATGTCGACAAGGTCACGAGGTGGTCAACAGCGGAGCGGCGGCGACGAAAGCCGCATTGGACATTAGTAAGTAGCCGTCGAGATTCAAGAATCCAGACTAACCGAGCATTAACCATGCGCTCCATCACCTTACAGACACAGCTTGTAAGAGAAATGGGGCGGTAACTAGAAGGAAGGTGTCTATCCTTCCCGGGTTTGGGTATAGGAACAACAACGGCGTCACGCCAACGCATGGGGACTTGACCTTCGGTCCAGACGCGATTGTAGGTACGGAGAAGGAAGCTTTTGCCCGCCGGAGAAAGGTGTGCCAGCATCTGAACGTGAATGGCATCTGGCCCCGGAGCAGAGGACCGGGACAGTGCAAGCGCACGTTCGAGTTCCCGCATAGTAAAGGGGGCATTATAGGTTTCCAGATTCAGCGAGTGGAAGGAAGGTCGCCGAGCCTCTTCTGCCTCTTTCCTGGGAAGGAAGGCAGGATGGTAATGGGCGGAGCTTGAAACCTCCTCGAAAAAGCGGCCAAAGGCGTTGGCGACAGCCACCGGATCAACAAGGACCGCATTACCTGAGGTCAGGCCAGGTACCGAGGAGTGGGCCTTAATACCCGACAGCCGGCGCAGGCTACCCCAAACGATGGAAGATGGAGTAAAACTGTTAAAGGAGCCGGTGAAAGAGGCCCAACAAGCTTTTTTGCTGTCTTTGATGACTCTACGGCATTGCGCTCGGAGTCGTTTGTATTCAATACAATTCGCCAACGTAGGATGGCGGCGAAAGGTGCGTAAAGCACGTCGTCGAGCACGGATAGCGTCCCTACAAGCCTCGTTCCACCAGGGGACGGAAACGAGACGTGAAGAAGTAGTACGAGGAATGGAACGTTCGGCAGCATGGATGATAACGGCCGTGAGGTATTCGACCTGACTGTCACAACTGGGAAAATCGTGGTCCGGAAAGGTCGCCAGGGATGAGTAAAGTCCCCAGTCAGCTTTCAGTATGTTCCAGCTCGAAGGACGTGGGGATGGGGTGTGGTGCAGGAGACGAACGACACAGGGGAAGTGGTCGCTCGAATAGGTGTCAGAAAGGACATACCACTCGAACCGACGGGCAAGAGTGGTAGAACATATCGAGAGGTCCAAGTGGGAGAAGGTATGAGTGGAGTCCGAGAGGAAAGTCGGGGTGCCGGTATTGAGGCAGACAAGATTGAGATGGTTTAAGACATCCGCCAAGAGTGAGCCTCTTGGACAGGATGCAGGAGAGCCCCAAAGGGGATGATGGGCATTGAAGTCGCCAAACAATAAAAACGGCGGGGGAAGCTGAACGATCAGGTGCATCATGTCAGCCCGACTAACGGCAGACGACGGTGGAGTGTAGATGGTACAAACTGAAAAAGTAAAAGCAGAAAGAGTAATGCGGACAGCTATTGCTTGGAGTGGGGTGGTCAATGGGATGGGATGGTAATAGACATCGTCCCGAATGAGCAACATGACCCCACCATGAGCTGGGACACCGTCCACAGGGGTAAGGTCATACCACTCCGAGGTATAGTGGGTAAAGGCAATACGGTCAGTCGGGCGCAACTTTGTTTCCTGGAGTCCAAGGACGAGCGGACAGTGCAGGCGGAGGAGCAGTTGTAATTCCTCCCGATGAGATCGAATACCTCTTATGTTCCAATGAAACAACGCCATCGCTAGTCAAAAAGTTGGGGGAACGAGACGGGGGAAGAGCTGGTCACCTCGACGGCCGCGGAGGGCCAGGTTGCGAGGGAACAACGCTACAACCGACGGGAGGCGGATCCGGTTCCATCGACTGGTCGCCAGCTGCGGCCGCTGTCCCTGGTTGTGTAGGAGGGGCAGCATCATTCGCCGACGATAGGTCAGCTGAGCGCCTGGCAGCAGAGCATCCCGGCGAAACTGAGGACGGCCGGGAGCGGCGACTCACGGATGGAGCGTCAGTCGAAACGCGCCGGGGTGGAGAGGGGGATAGAGTTTTCTTCTTGGAGGCCTTCTTGGAAGGCCGAGGAGGCACAGGGATGGTGGGCTGGACCCGAAGAAGGTCCTCACGCGCGGGGTCCGTTTTGGAACACCGGACCTCGGAAGCCGGGGTCCGGAACGTGTCCCCGATGGACACCTGAGAAGAGGATCGCTTCTCAGGTGGCGTGTGGGGAGAAGGAGGAAGAAGGATGGCCCCTGGGGCAGAGGGGGTGGGGGCCACGGGGGAGGAGGATTTGGAAGGGAGGGATTTGGGAGGCGGAGGCAGAGCCCCCTGATGGGCGGAGGAGGCGGAGGGGGGACAGGAGAGGGGTGAGGATACCGCGGAAGGAGTGGACACAACTGAGGCAAATGAAGTGGTCAATGGCACGGGATGGAGGCGGTCGTACTTCTTCCTGGCCTCAGAATAAGACAGCCGATCCAAAGTTTTGATTTCTTGTATCTTCTTCTCCTTCTGATATGCGGGGCAGTCTGAGGATCTAGGCGAGTGGACGCCAGGACAATTAACGCACCGAGGTGGTGGGGTGCATGTATGTTCCTCACGAAGAGGACGGCCACAATCGCCACAGAGGGGCTCAGCCTCACACCGTGACGACATGTGCCCAAAGCGCAAACACCGAAAACAGCGCATAGGAGGCGGAACGTAGGGTCGCACGTCACACCGGTAGCACATCACCTTTACCTTCTCCGGGAGAACGTCCCCCTCGAAGGCGAGGATAAAGGCCCCAGTGTCGATGCGACGGTCTTTGGGGCCGCGCTGGACTCGCCGGACGAAATGCACGCCTCGGCGCTCCAGGTTGGCCCTGAGCTCCTCATCAGATTGTAGCAGGAGGTCACGATGAAAAATAACCCCCTGCGTCCTATTGAGTGCCAGATGTGGGGCAATGGAGACTGGGATGTCCCCTAGGCGGTCGCACGCCTGGAGCGCCGCCGACTGTGTGGCGGACGTGGTCTTGATAAGTACGGACCCTGAACGCATCTTGCTGAGAGCCTCGATTTCCCCGAAGATGTCCTCAATGTGCTGAACAAAGAACATGGGCTTGGAGGTGGCGAATGTCCCCCCATCGGTTCGAGAACAGACCAAATAGCGGGGGAAGTACTTCGCTCCAAGCCGGCGGGCCTGTCCCTCCTCCCATGGAGTGGCCAAGGGGGAAGGGGCAGGAGAACCAGATCCAGAAACGGTACTTTTTCTTTTAAAAGACTCGGCCGCAGAGCGACCCGATACGTGGTGACGTTTCATCTGCGAAACGTCCGCCCCGATACCACCCACTCCGACCAGGGGCTCTCCCCACGGGCGCCACCCAGCCGCAGCAAGGGCCACCTGGCAGGATGACCATTGCCGGGAGTCCTGATGCCCCAAGGAGACGGGCATCTACTCCTTGGCTGACGTGGGGAGGGTGCAGCTCAGGTATCGGCAGTACGATCCCTGTGTTGTCAGGGGGCTACAACCTAGAGGGTACATGACGACCCCACCACAACGGGCTGGCTACCGTGCTGGATTTCTGGTGCCATGGAAAGTCCATCATGATCGCTGGTGCAGATGGAGACGCACTATGGGCGTAACTGGGACAACCCAAAAGGCGTTTAGGCCCAATTTGAGTAATAGTGGGTATGGTTACAACGCCGGTGCAATGCTGAGTGCCAAGGTCTGAGTGCACTTAGGACCAGTGGTACACCATGTAAGGTGTCCTTCCCCAAAAGGCTCGTACTTCTGTAGAAATTTAGAAAAATGGAGGTCAAACCCCAAGGGGGACCATCACATGGAAGGCCGAAACAGTTGAAACTCCTTTTAGTCGCCTCGTACGACAGGCAGGAATACCTCGGGCCTATTCTTACCCCGGACCCGCAGGGGGGTGTTAATTGTCGTAGCCACATAAATTATAGTGAGATGCGTCTTCAGTATGGCTTGTCGGAGAAATGACTGTTAGTAGCTCAGACTTTTGAGTGCTAAATAAATGAAACGTTTAGCTTCCAGCTTTTGCTAAGACTCTATTCCTAATTCCAAAAGTTATCTGAATGCCAGTAGTATTGAATCTAATTATAAAAGACTATTTGGTTTGATAAATATCTGCTAAGACATATGAGTAAAATTACTCTCTCTTACTATTTGTTAGTATGCATAATTGGAACAAAAAATTTGATTGTTGAAGAAAATAAGTAGCAGACTATTCCATGTTTTGCAGCCATTCTTAAATAAGTAATTGATGCAAAGGTTGGATATTATGTAGTGCTCTTCTGCTGTAACAGCGTTCCAAACAAGAGATGTCGTATGTTATTGAACTGAGAGAGCTCCCATATTCTAGGTTTTCATTGATCCTTTCAAATCTAGACAGTTCCGATAGTGAATGTTATTTTCAGGGAAAGGATTGCTAATCTTATAATGTCTCATTGTAGAGAAATATATCCCAAGGAGTTATTGATGGTGATAGACTTTGCGAATATTTACACATGCGAGATAAGTGCTAGAAGGTTCCATTTTATCCAATGAGTCTCCAAAGATTAAAATTATTAATACATATTTCAAAACTGTACGTCCTATTTGGACTGTCGACCGTATTTTCACCTAGCAGCAAACAATTGTAGCTGCAAACAAATATCTGTTGAAAAACTCCTTTAGAATCTATATTCACATGTTGAAAATAATGTTGTGTCTTGGAGACAAAACCAGTGTTCCAGTTGATTAAAATCCGTTATTTTACGGTCACAGTTATAAGTCATATAAAAGGGTAAATGCTCTTCAATTACAGACTGTATATTCAGGGTGTCCCAGAAATTTTTGGGAAAACTTCGAGGGGTTGTAGAAGGTACCTAGAGAAATAAATCTAGGGTAGAAAACCGTGTCCAGAAACGTCATCCAACTGCACTACACAGCGACGATGTTACAGGCGCCAGCGCCTGCCACTAGGCCACCCTTTCGGCAGTAAAAATGACTTTGTAAGCTGACAGACTGTAGGCGAAACGTCTCGCAATGTTGCCTGTTATTCAGCGATCGTAACTGATCGCCACGATTGCTAGTCGATAATATGGAGCTAGCTGCTGCATAGGAAGGTTATGTCTGATGTTCTGTTGCCTTGGAGGAAGATGGTCTGGACACGAATTTCCATCTGCAATTTTTCTGCCTTATACCAGAAGACTTTGGAAATTTTATATGTTCTAGGATAAAAATGAACTGTGGATGGGAACCTGTGTCTGAAACCGTCATCCACTGAGGCAAGAATCATTGCATCCATTGAAGACAAACCCTTTCTACACAGCAAGTAGCGCCATCTTCTCCAGTGGTGATCATGGCAATCAGTCGCGATCACAGAATAACAGACAGTATTGCGACATGTTCCGCCTATGGTCGGTCAGCATAAAAAAAATCACGTTTGCTGCAGAAGGGGTGGCCTACTGGCAGACGCTGGCGCCTATAACTCAGACACGGTTTCGTATCCTCGGTCTGTTCCCCAAGACACTCTCCATAAACCCTCAAAGATTGTCGGAACATTTCTGGGACTTCCTGTATATATTTCTAACATTCTAGACACGTCTAACAGATTTCAATTATATTTCCCTGAGTCCATATTTCATGCATTACGAGTTTTGTCAACGTAAATTACAGGGATGTGTGAGGGATGATGGGTTAGTCGAATTCTGCTACACACTCCTTGTAATTCTGCGTGATTTTCTAATTACCATAACTGCATGTTATAGCACAACATGATAAAATTGCGTTCACCCTCCAGTCAGTGCTCTGTACTGGCACAGATGTGTGGGCTCCTTGTTTCTTTGTCAAGATGCAGCAATCAAATCGAAAGACAAGCCCTTTTCTAAGAAACAATTTCAGACTATACAGTGTAGATATGCAACGCTGGTGAATGCAGAATTCTCAAAGTTAAATCTGGAATTTGCAGAAAGAAATTCAGTGATTCTTCCTGATACAAAAGTGATAGAATTTCTTGGCGCCCAGTTACGAAAAGACAGAATTTTCTCTTTACAGCTTGAGTCAAGTACTATTACTTCAATATTACTTATTCGATACAGAGTATTATAATGGCAAGTGCGTAAATTATTTACCAGTTTCAGTAAAATAAAATGAAATTTCTTCTGAATTTAAAGCATTTTCGAAAATCATAACCAACATGGATTCCGCAAACAGAGATCATGTGAAACTCAGCTCGCCCTATTTGCCCAAGAAATTCACAGTGCCGTAGACACTGGCGAGCAGACTGATGCCGTATTCCTGGACTTCAGGAAGGCATTTGATACGGTTCCGCACTTACGTTTAGTGAAAAAAATACGAGCTTACGGAATATCGAACCAGGTTTGTGATTGGATTCAGGATTTCCTAGAAGAAAGAACACAACATGTCATTCTTAACGGTTCAAAATCTGCAGATGTAGAGGTAATTTCGGGAGTACCGCAAGGAAGCGTGATAGGACCTTTATTGTTTACAATATACATAAATGACTTAGTTGACAACATCGGTAGCTCCGTGAGGCTATTTGCAGATGACACGGTTGTCTACAAGAAAGTAGCAACATCAGAAGACTCGTACGTACTCCAGGAAGACCTGCAGAGGATTAATGCATGGTGCGACAGCTGGCAGCTTTCCCTAAACGTAGATAAATGTAGTATAATGCGCATACATAGGGGCAGAAATCCATTCCAGTACGATTATGCCATAGGTGGTAAATCATTGGAAGCGGTAACGACCGTAAAATACTTAGGAGTTACTATCCGGAGCGATTTGAAGTGGAATGATCACATAAAACAAATAGTGGGAAAAGCAGGCGCCAGGTTGAGATTCATAGGAAGAATTCTAAGAAAATGTGACTCATCGACGAAAGAAGTAGCTTACAAAACGCTTGTTCGTCCGATTCTTGAGTATTGCTCATCAGTATGGGACCCTTACCAGGTTGGATTAATAGAAGAGATAGACATGATCCAGCGAAAAGCAGCGCGATTCGTCATGGGGACATTTAGTCAGCGCGAGAGCGTTACGGAGATGCTGAACAAGCTCCAGTGGCGGACACTTCAAGAAAGGCGTTACGCAATACGGAGAGGTTTATTATCGAAATTACGAGAGAGCACATTCCGGGAAGAGATGGGCAACATATTACTACCGCCCACATATATCTCGCGTAATGATCACAACGAAAAGATCCGAGAAATTAGAGCAAATACGGAGACTTACAAGCAGTCGTTCTTCCCACGCACAATTCGTGAATGGAACAGGGAAGGGGGGATCAGATAGTGGTACAATAAGTACCCTCCGCCACACACCGTAAGGTGGCTCGCGGAGTATAGATGTAGATGTAGATGCAGTTCCTACTGCATTCAACGTTAGCGAACCAGCTTCTTATTTTAAATTATTGAAACTTACAAAACATACTTGCGTTACTTTTATTGCTGTGTAGCACGTACAGATACAATAGTCTGCATCTGACGATTCTATCACAGTCAAGCCAAAACTGCTTATGTTACTTACCTTAGCAGCATAACTCAACCTTATTGAGTTATTTTATGCAAACGTAGATCCCATCGGAGTGAAAAGTAGCCGACTATGACAATTTTTTTATGAACAATTTCGCGTTGCGTAGGAGTGAAGCTGTTCACTCCCCTTCACTCAGGAAAATAATTCGTTTGTTGCTTAGTAATCTCGTGGCTGCAACATGTCATGGAAGGTCCAGTTCTGCTGCATTCATCTGAATAGCCATGCGTCAAAGTATTCATCTGATAGAAACATCTCGAGCTATTTGTAAAGTGGTATGGCATTGTCGGCTAGGTGGCCGCAAGGTTTAGTCGCCGAGTCTGTAAGAGCGTTCTTCACGGTGCACAATGGCGCCACGCGCACTCGCAGAGTGTACGTGAGTTTAGTGAATCCACGAATAGTGTAGTGTTATACTGAATGACGATGATGATGAGAGGTGGAAGAGAGTGAACCCAATGCCAGCACATAGCCTGCTCCTCTCCAATGGCACCAAGAGGCCTCCGATCGTAACGTCCTCATCTGAAGGTCTCATTACCATCAGTAGTGTCGTATGACTTCACTTCATGAAACACTGCGGAAATATTTGGATTTAAATCCAGGGTATTGGTATATTTAGTATAAAAGTCTGGTGATCAGGAACATTACAGCATTACTACTCCTCCACTTGCTGGCCAAATACTGACAGTGGAAATTTATCCACCACAAGCATTCGAACAGGCTTCCACCGCGTCGAGAGCCATCGCACAGGCTCGCTATAACGACTTCGGCTACGTAGACGAGTGGAGCCGCACCTGCATTCCGCATCGTACAATGGTAAGTCGGATACAAATCACTATAACTTCCTAGAAAGGAGAGATCCTATTCCAAATACAGCTAAACGTTACATTGTTTAAAACTTCGGAATGATTGGTGAAAGCACCGGAGTTAAAAGCTTTGTCTGTGTAGTCTGAAATAATTTTTTTGTGCTGTCAACAACTCATTACAGACGCATGCAGTCTAAGCCAGGGCCTTCATCAGTTCCCTGCTTATTCCTCGCTTTAATAATTCAGACATAAGTAAGGTAAACGCTAACAGATATTAGTTTCTCCCCTTTCCTCTTCCAGTGTCCAGTATAAGAGAAAAGCTGATTTTTCTGATGGCATTAAACACGCTATCGCTACGTTGTTTCGTATGCACACCGAGTGTGTCAGTTCCTTATTGTAAGTTTTCGTCTTTCCCTTTTTTCTCCTACTTATGTTTCTTGGAAACCTTTTGAGTCAGCCTCTATGTTACCTTTCTCGGCAGCAGTTCACGTTGGTTGGAAATGATCTGTCAACTCACCTTCATGTTCCAATGTAGACTTCTACAACGCGGTATTAAACTTGGTATTTCTCCGTCGGCGCCTTCAAACATGGGTCGACCCTTAAGTGTGTTCATTTCTCTGATACAAAACGCCCGTTCACCCTGTATGCAGAACTGTGTCGAGAACCAGGCAGGAAAGGGATCCACCTTTCCTCTGACGTTTCGTCACTAGCTGGTAGGCGCAACCCACATTTACTGCACTCGGTTGTGTAACGCACCGAACGCGCCTGCACAAGAACGACGAATGCACATTCCGTCCACCATTACTTTGCTTTTTCCGCTGATGTTCTCTGCAGGGATTACATACATGCAATGACTTGCTTTTACAGCTTGCAACGGGAAAAGCCTCTTGCCCCATCTAAGTAGATTTTGCGACGTTTATACATTTAGTACTGAAGGAATAGCAGTCATGATTATTCTTATTGTGATTCTTTTACATTTTCTGTGCGTAATGAGTATTCCTTGAGGTCTCGTGTTTCAACTGGATGACGTCCTGAAACGCCATAAATGTTGACTGGGACATGTAGTTAAGTAATAACGATTTGTTTTTTTTTTTTAATGCGTGACGTAAAGAGAAGTGCCATTATAAACAGGGTGTTTGCCTTAGTATTGGGGGCGCATGGATTATACACTGAAACGCCAAAGAAACTGGTATAGGCATGCGCATTCAAATACAGAGATAAGTAAACAGGCAGAAGACGGCGTTGCGCTCGGCAACGCCTACATAAGACAAGTGTCTGGCGCTGTTGTTACATCCGTTACTGCTGCTAAAATGGCAGGTTATAAATATTTAGGTGAGTTTGAACATGGTGTTATAGTCGGCGCACGAGCAATGGTTCACAGCATCCCCGAGGTAGTGGTGAGGTGGGGATTTTCCCTTACGACTATTTCACGAGTGTACCGTGAATATCAGGAATCCGGTAAAACATCAAATCACCGACATCGCTGCGGCCGGGAAAAGATCCTGCAAGAAGACGACCAACAACGACTGAAGAGAATCGTACAACGTGACAGAAGCGCAACAGTTCCTCAGACTGCTGCAGATTTCAATGCAGGGCCATCAAAAAGTGTTAGCGTGCGAACGATTCAACGAAACATCATAGATATGGATTTCCGGAGCAGAAGGCCCACTCGTGTACCATTGATGACTGCACGACACAATACTTTACACCTCGCCTGGGCCCGTCAACACCGAAATTGGACTGTTGATGACTGGAAACATGATGTCTGGTCGGACGAGTTTCGTTTCAAATTGTATCGAACTGATGGATGAGTACGGTTATGGAGACAACCTCATGAACCAACGGACCCCGAATGTCAGCAGAGGACTGTTCAAGTTGGTGGAGGCTCTGTAATGGCGTGGAGCGAGTGCAGTTCGAGTGATGTGCGACCACTGATACATTTAGATACCACTCTGATAGGTGACACGTACGTAAGCAAAATTGAAACAAATGAGTCCTCGGTCACAATTTCAAATCTTATTAACCAGGTTTCAACACTTCTAAGAGTGCCTTCGTCAGCATTTGAACGTTTAAAGTGGCCTATAACATAATTACAAATTTATGGGAAAAGAAATATTTGGTATAAAAGTGTAAGTACTGGGTAACAATACAAGACAGAGACAGTACTTACATGTACTTACTGTACCCCACATGTCCAGAATTGCTACGGAGTGGCTCCGGGAACACTCGTGTGAGTTTAAACACTTCCGCTGGCCACCAAGCTACCCACACGTGACCTCTATTGAGCATATCTGTGATGCTGTGCAATGTGGTGTTCAGAAGGGAGCTCCACACCGTTGTACTCTTATGGATTTGTGGATATAAATGCAGGATTCAAGGTGTCAGTTCCCTCCAGCACTACTTCAGACATCAGTCGAGTCCGTGCTATGTGGAGGTGCGGCACTTCTGAGTGCACGAGGGAGCTCTACACAATATTAGGCAGATGTAAGTCTCTTTGGCTCTTCAGTGTATATGGCAACCAAGTAGCGTTTCCTCATTACTGCAACGTTTCCGGTAGTAGAACATCTTACATTGGCTGCTAAAAATACACTCCTGGAAGTGGAAAAAAGAACACATTGACACCGGTGTGTCAGACCCACCATACTTGCTCCGGACACTGCTAGAGGGCTGTACAAGCAATGATCACACGCACGGCACAGCGGACACACCAGGAACCGTGGTGTTGGCCGTCGAATGGCGCTAGCTGCGCAGCATTTGTGCACCGCCGCCGTCAGTGTCAGCCAGTTTGCCGTGGCATACGGAGCTCCATCGCAGTCTTTAACACTGGTAGCATGCCGCGACAGCGTGGACGTGAACCGTATGTGCAGTTGACGGACTTTGAGCGAGGGCGTATAGTGGGCATGCGGGAGGCCGGGTGGACGTACCGCCGAATTGCTCAACACTTGGGGCGTGAGGTCTCCACAGTACATCGATGTTGTCGCCAGTGGTCGGCGGAAGGTGCACGTGCCCGT
Organism: Schistocerca cancellata; assembly: GCF_023864275.1. Taxonomy (NCBI): domain Eukaryota; kingdom Metazoa; phylum Arthropoda; class Insecta; order Orthoptera; family Acrididae; genus Schistocerca; species Schistocerca cancellata. Next base: position 217,236,767 of record NC_064634.1, read on the forward strand.
CGACCTGGGACCGGACCGCAGCGACGCACGGATGCACGCCAAGACCGTAGGATCCTACGCAGTGCCGTAGGGGACCGCACCGCCACTTCCCAGCAAATTAGGAACACTGTTGCTCCTGGGGTATCGGCGAGGACCATTCGCAACCGTCTCCATGAAGCTGGGCTACGGTCCCGCACACCGTTAGGCCGTCTTCCGCTCACGCCCCAACATCGTGCAGCCCGCCTCCAGTGGTGTCGCGACAGGCGTGAATGGAGGGACGAATGGAGACGTGTCGTCTTCAGCGATGAGAGTCGCTTCTGCCTTGGTGCCAATGATGGTCGTATGCGTGTTTGGCGCCGTGCAGGTGAGCGCCACAATCAGGACTGCATACGACCGAGGCACACAGGGCCAACACCCGGCATCATGGTGTGGGGAGCGATCTCCTACACTGGCCGTACACCACTGGTGATCGTCGAGGGGACACTGAATAGTGCACGGTACATCCAAACCGCCATAGAACCCATCGTTCTACCATTCCTAGACCTGGAAGAGAACTTGCTGTTCCAACAGGACAATGCATGTCCGCATGTATCCCGTGCCACCCAACGTGCTCTAGAAGGTGTAAGTCAACTACCCTGGCCAGCAAGATCTCCGGATCTGTCCCCCATTGGGCATGTTTGGGACTGGATGAAGCGTCGTCTCACGCGGTCTGCACGTCCAGCACGAACGCTGGTCCAACTGAGGCGCCAGGTGGAAATGGCATGGCAAGCCGTTCCACAGGACTACATCCAGCATCTCTACGATCGTCTCCATGGGAGAATAGCAGCCTGCATTGCTGCGAAAGGTGGATATACACTGTACTAGTGCCGACATTGTGCATGCTCTGTTGCCTGTGTCTATGTGCCTGTGGTTCTGTCAGTGTGATCATGTGATGTATCTGACCCCAGGAATGTGTCAATAAAGTTTCCCCTTCCTGGGACAATGAATTCACGGTGTTCTTATTTCAATTTCCAGGAGTGTAATTAAGCACCCAGAAGACATCAGATGTCAATGTAGCTTCGTACTTATGCTCACTACTAGAGGGTATGTAACGGATTAGAGTTGCATTTCCCTGTGACACAACAGCCACAAGGTTGCCTTAGAGTCGTGCGTGTTTGGTGCTGTTACGGGACCGGGTAGGGAATGTGAGGGGCGATTACAGTATCAGATATTGAGTAATCACTGAGAAGGACACCGAGGTGCCTCGTATTCATGTAAGACAATGTTATCAGAACATGGAAGTTCTGAAAGAGATCGCACTGACCACATGATCGTACAGCATCCGGTGGTGCATTCAGTTGTGATAGTAGCCAGGTGTTGGAATGCATGGGAACGTGTGGGCAGGCATACTAGTCCTCAAGGTTCCGGGCGACCACAAAGGAGGATCGCCTTATTGTACACCAAGACGGTCGTGTGAAACCCAGCTCGCGCTATTCGTCCACGAGACTCAGAGGGCCATAGACGCAGGTTCACAGGTAGATGCCATGTTTCTTGACTTCCATAAGGCGTTCGATACAGTTCCCCACAGTCGTTGAATGAACAAAGTAAGAGCATATGGACTATCAAACCAATTGTGTGATTGGATCGAAGAGTTCCTAGATAACAGAACGCACCATGTCATTCTCAATGCAGAAAAGTCTTCCGAAGTAAGAGTGATTTCAGGTGTGCCGCAGGGGAGTGTCATAGGAGCGTTGCTATTCACAATATACATAAATGACCTTGTGGATGACATCGGAAGTTCGCCGAGGCTTTTTGCAGATGATGCTGCGGTGTATCAAGATGTTGTAACAATGGAAAATTGTACTGAAATGCAGGAGGATCTGCAGCGAATTGACGCATGGTGCAGGGAATGGCAATTCAATCTCAATGTAGAAAAGTGTAATATGCTGCGAATACATAGAAAGATAGATCCCTTATCATTTAGCTACAAAATAGCAGGTCAGCAACTGGAAGCAGTTAATTCCATAAATTATCTGGGAGTACGCATTAGGGGTGATTTAAATTGGAATGATCATATAAAGTTGATCGTCTGTAAAGCAGATGACAGACAGATTCATTGGAAGAATCCTAAGGAAATGCAATCCGAAAACAAAGGAAGTAGGTTACAGTACGCTTGCTCGCCCACTGATTGAATACTGCTCAGCGGTGTGGGATCCGTACCAGATAGGGTTGATAGAAGAGATAGAGAAGATCCAACGGAGAGCAGCGCGCTTCGTTACAGGATCATTTAGTAATCGCGAAAGCGTTACGGGGATGATAGATAAACTCCAGTGGAAGACTCTGCAGGAGAGACGCTCAGTAGCTCGGTACGGGCTTTTGTTAAAGTTTCGAGAACATACCTACACCGAAGAGTCAAGCAGTAATTGCTCCCTCCTACGTATACCTCGCGAAGAGACGATGAGGATAAAATCAGAGATTAGAGCCCACACAGAAGCATACCGACAATCCTTCTTTCCACGAACAAAACGGGACTGGAATAGAAGGGAGAACCGATAGCGGTACTCAGGGTACCCTCCGCCACACACCGTCAGGTGGCTTGCGAGTATTGATGTAAATGTAAATGTAGATGTAGAAGTACATCGTAATCACAATTGCGCATGTCATCTGAGAACAAGTAATACGCTCCCTGCAACACTGTCATCCTGCACCACCAGTTACAGGTTAACAGCAGCAGTACTAGAGAATTACTGTCCCGTGAGTAGGCTGCCGCTGACGTCACAACACACAGGCGGCGTATGAAGCGGTGCTGCGACCAGGGAAGCATGGCCTGCTGATTACTGGCGTCTCATCGCGTTCAGCGATGAACTGCGGTTCTCCACCACCCCGAGTGGCCATCGTCGACGAGTAGTGCGCCGATCTGGAGAGAAGTTGCATCCTCCCAATGTCACTCCTGGCGTAATGGTGTGGGGAGCCATCTCGTAAGGTTTCAGGTCACGGCTGCTAGTGATTGAGGAACTATGGCGGCACAACGATATGCCACGGACAAAGTGCGTCATTCTTGATCTCTGATGTGAAAATAGGATGGTGCCACTTTTCAGCAGGAAAATGCTCAGCCACGAACGGAACGTGTCTCTAAAACTGTATGCTGGTGTAATCCCGCGGCCAGAAAGACCTAAGATATGTCCCCGATAAAACGTTTGTGGTAACAGGTCGAGTGTCACCTCCGTTCCAGTGCCAGTATCCCGGACATTAAAAGGCAATTACAAAAGTTGTACGCTAGTTTGCTCACGGGATACAATGACTATATGGCACCATTCCGAACTAAATTAGTGCATCTATACCAGCCAAAGGAGGTGCAGGATCATAGTGGTAAGTGGAGTCCCACTGCCAAACTCTCTTTAAATTTGATTCCGTTTTATGATCACTGAAATAACATCAGGTACCCTCTCTGCAGAAGAAATTTCATTTCGTTCCCTCACCCAGTCTGATTGCTTCATTTCTTTGTCAGGTCATGTCCATTTTGACTTCCGTTTAATTCTAATATGCTATTATGTTTGCACAATTTGAAAAAGAAGAAAGCTCTACGCTAACTAGCAGTACTTAAAGCGCTATTAAAAATTAATAGCTTGGTGGAAAGGAAGTCATTTCTGAGGCTGTACAAAGCAATGCAATGCAAGGTAGATATCATTATAATTAATATTTCAGGCGGTGCGAAGTCTATAACAATCAATACGATTGATCCATGTGTTTGTTAACAGCTTATATTTCTTAACAGACAGCTCCCTGCTGCATTGATGTTCCTTAAACTACCTGGATATGGGTATAGTGGAGTTTACCACTCACTACTGTTCGTGGCCGGCTATTGGAACTCAAAGAGATGCTATTATCGCACCATACAAGCAGTACGAGTATTTAGTGCCACGGTGTGTATTGTCTGCGTGTATTGAACTGGGGATCTAGAAACGACGGAGAGGCTTTGTCCCGCCGTACATAGCTCTCAGTGATTCACAACCCCGCAACTGGCCACAACAGTCTACCCATCCCACCGCCGCCCCACCAACCCACACCGAACCCGGGGTTATTGTGTGGTTCGGCCCCCTTGTTGCCAGCCCCCCCCCCCCCCCCCCCCCCCCCGTCATACCAGACAACTGTAGCCCCAAATGTTTGCGTGGTAGAGTAATTGTGGTGTACACACACGTGGAGACAGTGTTTGTGCAGCAATCGCTGACATAGTTTAACTGAGGCGCAATAAGGGGAACAAGCCCGCATTCGCCGAGGCAGATGGAAAACCGCCTTAAAAACCATCCACAGGCTGGCCGGCACACCGGACCATGACACTTATCCGCAGGGCGCGCCTTCCCGCTCCGGAAGCAGCACGTTAGACCGCGCAGCTAGCCAAGCGGGCTTAGTACCCGGGCAACTGAACAAAAACACATAGAATAGCTCCATAACAGGCTTCATCATAACTAGGTCGTTAAAGCTGCAGAGAGGTTCCCAAGATTCGCGTTCAGATAGATTACACTTTCCGAAGATTCAGTGTGAAGAGTATTGGTGCAATAGTAATAACACAGCTACCAAGAACGATACGTCGTTCACTGTTCTTTCTTTGCATGTGTTCATACTAGCAGTTTCGGTATTTGTTTATTCTGCTTTCAGCTACCTCTATTTTTGCTCTTGTTGCACTGTTTCGTTTTTATAAGTGGCCAGTTCTCGAGCAGTCTCTTATACTTCTTAGAAACTTCTTTACGTATTTTACCTAACGTTCCTTTTGCAGGTACCCACCATGCACTCCCACGAAGGAGTGCTTCAAGAGCCATAGTTTTACAAAATTTTGTTCTCACGTCTTGCCTAGTCTTAGGTTTAATACTCTGAAGTGTGTCATATATATTTCTTAAATCTAATCAATTTTACGACTATAGCTTCACTACTGTCCTGGCCAGTTTGACATTCCACATAAGTGAAGTGCTCTAATATCACTTTATCCACAATTATTTTGGATCAGACCGGATCTTTATCTTCCTAAAGAGTCTTCAATTTTGTCTTGGTTTTAGGAATCTCAGCATCATATTGTTTAAAAAGATAATTCAGGTGATTCAGTGCACTTTGTCAATCGTCGTCTTTTCCTTGCGATACCAAGAAATTATTAGAGTAATGCAAGACATTTAACATAGTGTCGTTTGATAGTGTAATAGCTTATGTACGTGTTACTTCCAGTTTAGGACAACGACGTTAGTACAATTATTAAAAAGAGCTCATGATATTGGGCACCCTTGTCGTACTAATTTATTTACTAAAATTTTTCTCTCTTTATTTCTGTCGTAATTATTACAATTTCTAGTTTTGACGTAGGTTACCTGTGCACTCTACTAATTTCCTGCGATATCTTACTTTCAATTACCTTCCTCTTTTTCACGGTGTCAGATGCTTTAACCAAATCTATAAAAGCTTGTGTGTTTGCAGGTAATAGTCGAATCTTTTTCTATTACTTGTTGCAGAGTAAATACGTTGTCTGTGATTGACTTCCTTTTTTAAATTCATTTTGTTCATCGCTAATGGGAAGTTCTGAAACTGTTTTAAGTCTGCTGTTTACTATTCTTGTTGCATATGTACTAAGCTGAGAGGACTTCAGACGTCTAAAATTTTTACCATCATTTAGGTCACCTTTCTTGAACACAGATATTACTTCTGCTGTTTCTCATGAGTAAGATATTTTACTTGTCTGACAGCATTGGCTGAATATATATAACAGCCTCCTATGAAGCACCATGCCTTCAATTTTAATAGCTCTTCGTTTATTTTACCCCTTCCAGTTGCTTGTTTTTAAATCACCTTCTTTAGGTTCGCCGTCTTCGTTTTCGTCTGATTCTTCATATAGTTTTCTCTGCTGTCACCAAAGGTCTTTGTAGTGCAGCCCCCACTAACCTTTCTCCATCAGCTCTATCATTACTTTGTCCGTTTCACTCTTGTTCACGTGTCTTAACATTTTACATGCAAAATTCTGCCTTCCACGAAAGTCATCTCATATAAACGTAGGCTTCCGCAGCCATTGTCACATTCAGTAGAATTTTTCTGGGTTTGTGACCACATTGTCAATATATACAGGGTAGTCCATTGATAGTGACTGGGCCAAATATCTCACGAAATAAGCATCAAACGAAAAAATTACAAAGAACGAAACTCGTCTAGCTTGAACGGGGACACCAGATGGTGCTATGGTTGGCCCGCTAGATGGCGTTGCTATAGGTCGAACGGATAGTACGTAAAGAAATATGAATGTTTTAGTTGGACCACTTTTTTCACTTTGTGATAGATGGCGCTGTAATAGTCACAAACGTATAAGTACGTGGTATTACGTAACATTCCGTCAGTCCGGACGCTGTTTGCTTCGTGATACATTACCCGTGTTAAAATGGACCGTTTACCAATTGCGGAAAAGGTCGATATCGTGTTGATGTGTGGGTATTGTGATCAAACTGTCCAACGGGCGTGTGCTATGTATGGTGCTCGGTATCCTGGACGACATCATCCAAGTGTCCGGACTGTTCGCCCCATAGTTACGTTATTTAAGGAAACAGGAAGTGTTCAGCCACATGTGAAACGTCAACCATGACCTGCAACAAATGATGATGCCCAAGTAGGTGTTTCAGCTGCTGTCGCGGCTAATCCGCACGTCATTAGCAAACAAATTGCGCTAGAATCGGGAATCTCAAAAACGTCGGCAAAGGTCCCGAGTTCGAGTCTCGGTCGGGCACACAGTTTTAATCTGCCAGGAAGTTTCATATCAGCGCACACTCCGCTGCAGAGTGAAAATCTCATTCTGGAAACCTCCCCCAGGCTGTGGCTAAGCCATGTCTCTGCAATATCCTTTCTTTCAGGAGTGCTAGTTCTGCAAGGTTCGCAGCAGAGCTTGTGTGAAGTTTGGAAGGTAGGAGACGAAATACTGGCAGAAGTAAAGCTGTGAGTACCGGGCGTGAGTCGTGCTTCGGTAGCTCAGATGGTAGAGCACTTTCTCGCGAAAGGCAAAGGTCCCGAGTTCGAGTCTCGGTCGGACACACAGTTTTAATCTGCCACGAAGTTTCATATCAGCGCACACTCCGCTGCAGAGTGAAAATCTCATTCTGGAAGTAAGATATATACTTCAGCAATCCCCTATTGCGGAATTCTACATCCATGACCTATGCTAAATTTACTTACTTCTAAGCGAGTTAGGAACAGCATGCCAAGTCTCTAGCACAAGGTTTCTAGGAAACACATATCATCCTCAAGCAACACCCAAACCACCGGGCGTCAGCTCTGAGATAGGACCACAGGAGAGAGAGTGCGGTCTTCTGCAGTCCCAGTAGGGAGAACCAATGGAACATAACGGATACACCGCACAAGTCCCGCCGCTTGTTCCTGAGCGGATACCCACATAAGCCACTATAAGCTGCCACTCATTCTGCTGGTACCACCATGGCTCTCACTGGTCACATACCCACTGTTTAGTTGATGCACTTGTTCTCTGTCGACCAGTAACAGATTATCTAATCGTATTGCGTTGTTCCCTCTTCCCAACGCTATACTGCGGCTACCGGCAATTCGAAATGAAGGCAAATCGAGAATGTCCTGTTGCTGCAGAACTGGAAGATGAAGTGATCTTGGGACCAAAGCAGTATTAATACCGTCTTTCAGATTAAATGAGACCACAGCAACAGCCCCTCCACTATTCTTAGCTTGATTTTTCTTGTGAACGCCCGGATACTCAGCTTACACCTACCTCAAAATGTACAACATTCTACAATTGGCTTTCCTGTATAACATGCCATCCCTATTCAACTTCCGCCTCGTCCACACTACTTGGTGGATGCAGAACTACTTGCTACTCACTACTGTCCCTGAGCTATGGGTGTCAAGCAGAACACATATCCATACATTATTAATTTCACAGCGTATAAAAGGTGTCCTATGTTGCAGATGCTCGAATATCGCTTAAATTCCTCCGGGAGAAGGAGAGGTAGGGGAGGGGGGGCAATGCTCGAATTGACACCTTTCACTGCATCCTTAGAACACCGTCAACTGCTAGTACCTAACCTGCTATGATGTGGACAGTCTCTCCAAAAATGTCACACAGTAGCACATAGAAGGCAATCGTTAAGTTTTGAACCTCCTCTCTCTGTACATCCTTTTCATCTATCAGGTTCGCTTTCTGTTTACTATTCTTGCCTTGGTCCACATAACTAAATCCTTTGATCTTATATGCTTGTTCTCCTAAATCCAGGAAGTTCAAACAGGGCTGAACGAATTAGATAATACGCGGTATTATGGGCTTTTCAGTACCACACACCATCAGGTAATGGAGAATAACAATTAGTAAAAAATGAATTTTATTTTTCTTTGACTCTTTTATATAAAACATGAGGCTATATTAAGAAATATTGTCCATTGTACAAGACGCTTTGAATGAGGACATGTGATACTGGTCTTTATCTAGCCAATTCAAAAACAAAGTAACTAATGCCGCTGCCACTTTATGTCTGTATCTAACCTCCAAAAATAAAGCTCATCCTCTTCAAGTGTTGGCGTCTATCTGAACAAAATCCCACTAACTTCGTTATAGATTGGGCCTCTTGACACCTGATTCTTTTAAGAGTATAATGACGCTGTTCGCACTTCAATTAATGGTCCTGCTGTTATAGTCTTTAGCAGTTCAGTTTGGTATTGAGTTCGTTCTCTGTTGGGGCAAACCAAAACTATCTCGTCGCTATTATGTTCCGTAATCCCAACAGAATAGACACTGATAAGCAATATGTGCTTATGGCTCTTTTTACCATCAAACAAAACCACGACAAGAAATTTAACTTCCTTAAAGTATTCTCTCACGATGTAACTAAATTCTAGTCAAGCCCATTCATAAATCAGTCATCAATCCTAGATGATTCCTCATCTAATGAAGTCTTATCAGAACAGCATTCTGTGGGTGAATTCCACAAACCATCTCTTTAGGCCAAAGCATTTAACAGCTATAAACAAAATTACAGAAATTTTCATAATACATTATCCATCATCAAACTCAGATTTAATTAAACTTGGCTAACTTTTCTCCACAAATCATGTACTAACTAGAACCTCTACATAAAACTAGTGCATAATCAAACCAGACAGCTGACTTACCACAGCGTAATCTTATACCCAACTATCCACAGAGCATACAAGTGCCTCTGCTAGTCATCCAAACTGGCGCAACATCTGACCTGTTACTCAGTCAAAGGTAAGTGACGTACCACTGACAGGTCACTGTTTACTACATTATCCAAGTACACGAAGAATATACATGTAAAGACTTAAATAAATATTTTGTTTGTAAAGACTTAGAGAAATTTTCTGACTAATAAGCTTCACAGAAAGTGATTGTTTTGTAAGTACATTAATAAGTTTATTTGATCATGAACTGCTTTGTCTGTTACTAACATAAAATTGATGTATGTATTAGGATAATTTTTCCTCCCTACATTAAAATTTGTGTGAATTAAATGATAAATTCAGCAAGTAAATGGTGAGTCTCAATAGGGGGAAGAATAGAAAAGATAATTCTTGAAGAGCTTACAGGTTCATTGCTAAGTGAAGTTACAAAGGATTGTAAAATGAAAAATAGCCTAGAGCAGTGGACTAAGATGAAGATTGTCTTAGGATTTTATTTTTGTATTTTATGTAGGGTACTGATTATAAGATAGTGATCAATTTGTTCTGTATGTAACTATGATGTGCATGATGCAAGAAAGACACATAGTTAGTGCGTTGCTACCTGTATATGTATAATGTTTGTGTGTGCGTTCTATGACAGCCTAGTGGTAAAAGGACAGCTTGTTCTCTAGATTTTTCATAAAGTAACCTTTTCAGTTATTGAGTAAATTATTGACCACTTGTGCTGAATGATCTCGATACAAACAGCTTTCTCTGAAGTGGTGTAAATATTACATGAAGTACTCACTGAGCTATGCATGTCTGCAAAATAGGAAAAGAAAATGAGGTTTCAGGTAAGGCTACTTTTCGTTAATACATAAGAATCAGGGTTACTGGAAAGGTTTCTTAACGTTGAATGTTCCTGTCTAGAGTAGTTAATCGTAGTTGGTAGTAAGTTAATCTAATTTTAAAGGTATATCGGGATGGTACTCTTTGGAAAACACATAGTGGACGAGAAATATAAATCATAAAGAGCGATGCACAAACTCGTATGTGGATAAAAAAGAAAGTCTTAAAATGTGAGGTCACTTAGGAAGAACTGAACATTTTAAAAGAGATAGCATAGGAAACAGCTGGCATACTAAGTGGTGAAGAATAAATACTTGCCTTTTGCTGTGGCATCGGACTGTTAAAGAAGAGACGCTTCAAAGGTGAACTTGCATGTGAAGGCAGCCCCAGATACGAACACAAACCACGTTGTCTAATATGGAGAAATTCAAATCTTCTTTATGATGTGCTGTTATAAGAAAGCTGATACTGACTCGCACTGAAATTAACGATCACAGTAGCTGACAAAATGTATTGTTGTCGGAGTGCAGCGGATCAGCTGAGTCCAGACTTGGCAACGTAAAATGTCAGAAGTGACAACCTAAGCCACAAGATCACTGAGGAGTACAAATAGTGGCAATAAACTAGTGCAACCCTTAAAGAAAATGTATGAACCTGGCGGAGATAAAATATAGTCAAAAGATAATAACTGAGTTAACTTCCCAGAAGACCGATTCCAGAATTTCGTTTGAGTTCGATATACGGAGAGGAAAGGAAATGCCTCTAACCCTCTTGTCATGTAACCAAGCTGTGTTGTTCCCGCAGGTTATTCTAAATATTATTGACTAGTAATTTTCTTATTCTTAGACATTGTCAATGGAAAGATACGCGATTTGTTGATTGAAAACATGTGTGACGAAAAATCCTAGATCAAGATCGCAAATTTTCTTTACCCACATATGTTTTACTAATAATTTTGTTGTTTTTGACTGTTTCATGCAGTTCACCACCTCATGGGAAGTGGCAAGCCTTGGTTATCTACCTGTAGGTGTCTCCTCAAGACACCAGAGACCCTTGGCTGAAATCCAGATCACCTGCTCCATTCAAACACCTTCGTCACTGATGTACAAGAACCAAGAAGACACTTTTGCTGCTTATCACAACTCTTTGTAACGATTAATACATGAGAATATTTTGATAACAAAATGAGAACACTATACAATCGATAAAACACGTTTATATACCACTATCCATATTCGGAAACAAAAGTGAAACATCATTGCAATTGGAATGATTGCGCTAATACAATAGCTCCCTACTTAGCAATCATATACAACCGCTCGCTCACCGATAGATCTGTATCTACAGATTGGAAAATTGCGCAGGTCGCAGCAGTGTTTAAGAAGGGTAGTAGGAGTAATCCGTCGAACTACAGACCTATATCATTGACGTCGGTTTGCAGTAGGGTTTTGGAGCATATACTGTATTCAAACATTATGAATCACCTTGAAGGGAACGATCTATTGATACGTCATCAGCATGGTTTCAGAAAACATCGTTCTTGTGCAACACAGCCACCTCTTTATTCTCACGAAGTAATGGCCGCTATCGACAGGGGATCTCAAGTTGATTCCGTATTTCTAGATTTTCGGAAAGCTTTTGACACCGTTCCTCACAAGCGACTTCTAATCAAGCTGCGGGCCTATGGGGTATCGTCTCAGTTGTGCGACTGGATTCGTGATTTCCTGTCAGGAAGGTCGCAGTTCGTAGTAATAGACGGCAAATCATCGAGTAAAACTGAAATGGTATCAGGTGTTCCCCAGGGAAGCGTCCTGGGACCTCTGCTGTTCCTGATCTATATAAATGACCTGGGTGACAATCTGAGCAGTTCTCTTAGGTAGTTCGCAGATTATGCTGTAATTTACCGCCTAGTAAGGTCATCCGAAGACCAGTATCAGTTGCAAAGCGATTTAGAAAAGATTGCTGTATGGTGTGGCAGGTGGCAGTTGACGCTAAATAACGAAAAGTGTGAGGTGATCCACATGAGTTCCAAAAGAAATCCGTTGGAATTCAATTACTCGACAATAGTACAATTCTCAAGGCTGTCAATTCAACTAAGTACCTGGGTGTTAAAATTACGAACAACTTCAGTTGGAAAGACCACATAGATAATATTGTGGGGAAGGCGAGCCAAAGGTTGCGTTTCATTGGCAGGACACTTAGAAGATGCAACAAGTCTACTAAAGAGACAGCTTACACTACACTCGTTCGTCCGCTGTTAGAATATTGCTGCGCGGTGTGGGATCCTTACCAGGTGGGATTGACGGAGGACATCGAAAGGGTGCAAAAAAGGGCAGCTCGTTTTGTATTATCACGTAATAGGGGAGAGAGTGTGGCAGATATGATACGCGAGCTGGGATGGAAGTCATTAAAGCAAAGCCGTTTTTCGTCGCGTTACGAAGTTTCAGTCACCAACTTTCTCTTCCGAATGCGAAAATATTTTGTTGAGCCCAACCTACATAGGTAGGAATGATCATCAAAATAAAATAAGAGAAATCAGAGCTCGAACAGAAAGGTTTAGATGTTCGTTTTTCCCGCGCGCTGTTCGGGAGTGGAATGGTAGAGAGATAGTATGATTGTGGTTCGATGAACCCTCTGCCAAGCACTTAAATGTGAATTGCGGTGTAGACATGTAGATGTAGATTTTCACTCTGCAACGGAGTATGCGCTGATATGAAACTTCCTGGCAGATTAAATCTGTGCCGGACCGAGACTCGAACTAGGGACCGTTGCCTTTCACGGGCAAGTACTCTACCATCTGAGCTACCCAAGCACGGCTCACGCCCCGTCCTCACAGGTACTGGCAGAAGTAAAGCTGTGAGGACGGGGCGTGAGTTGTGGTTAGGTAGCTCAGATGGTAGAGCACTTGCCTGCGAAAGGGAAAGGCCCCGAGTTCGAGTCTCGGTCCGGCATACAGTTTTAATCTGCAAGGAAGTTTCATCATTGTAATCGAGCAGAATTTAGTACAATCCCTGAAATGAGATATTCTAAGAGTTATGGTAAGCAGAATTGTAATTTTAGGTATGAATTTTTGTCATGTTGATATTTCGGATTTGAATGTCGAACTTTGAAGGATTGCGTGAAATTTATGTATTGTAACTGAAGAAATATAAGTACTGACCATGAAAACCAAATTTTGTCAGAATATCAAACGAGGTTCGAACTTTGTAAATTGCATTGTAAGTAAAAGTTTCATGAAGCTGAAGGCCTTTTCCAAGGCTTTCTCAGATTTTTCGTGGAAGGCATGTAGTTAACGTTAACCTGGGTTAAAAGAAAGCAACCAGCCTCATGAATAGTTAACAGTCACCAGAAGTAGTGAACCACGTAATCTGTGAAATACCAACATTATCATGGACACCTTTGTGAAAAACCGTGTACTATACAACTGTAAAAGAATGCAAAAAATGTTTTCTTAAAAAATTTAATATAACAATTACTGTGTAAATTTCAAACTCTTTTTTAAGTCATATTGGTATACAAGTTCAGTTTTTACTATAGAAAGAAAAGAAATGTTATGGCGATGATAAACTGTGTACCCAATCACCTAAAAATAAAAAAAGGTGTTTTTCAACCCTGAATGGAAGCAAATGGCTCGATCCTTGTTTATAAGGGAAGACCATGTTTCTGGCCATTGGCATACTAGGCACAGTCTCTGGTTTACAGTGTTTTACAGTGTAATACTTCGAGTCTACAGGCAGCACAGCTCACACCAACGCTCTGGTACGAATTGTAACTAAGGACGTGAGTGGAAGGGGGGTGGGGGTTCAGGCTAAAGGCACTGCAGGTGTGGGTTTCTTTGACAAACAGTGAACGAAATGGTAGTTTGACAAGCAGAATTTAAATCCGTGGCCCAGTTACGGTTCTTGAAGCATGGGCATTAGAACATCACAGTAAATGAATTAACATTTCTTCAACACAATAACAAAACAATCTGGAAGTAACACCACCCTAGTGGCACTAAAATTAGGAGCAATGACAAGAGCAGAAACATTTCAAAGTATTCGACCTCTCAGCCAAAAGCTACAATAATCCCAACAGGAAAATAGCTTGCAAACAGGAACACTTAAGACAAACAAGGAATCAGAGAAGCAGCCCTCGGAATTAATTGGACTTTCATACATTTGCACCTAAAGTAAATATTAGATCTATGATCTCTCACTTTACTATCTACTCACTATTCGCAACTCTACCACCAGCCAAACAAAATACTACCAGTTGTAACATCATAGATTAAGGGTCGACCTGCGACAGCAATCTCCCAACTTGCGTACGGGCCTCTAGACGCCGCCGCGAGCGCTAAGAGTGCATGGCGATAGCAGGCGCTTGTGTTGCGTACGGGCCGCGATGTGCCGCCACGAGCGCAACCGTATATAAGTGCGGCGGAGTTCGGCCAGCTCTCATTTTGTTGGCATCTCATTTTTGCCTATTCTCTTATTTGCTTAGTTGCTTAGCTCTTATTCGTTCATGGCTCATGTTATTGTGCTCTTTCAGCCATTCCGATTGTTTTGATTTACTCCCAATTGAGAAGTGCTCATTTTGGCACTTCACTTTTGCATATTTCTCATTTTGCGAATAATATGCTCCTTAGCTTTTTACAGTTAAATTGGTTAACATAGTCTCATGTAATGTTTGTTCATTTCAGCCTGTTCTTATTTTGATGTTCTTTAAATACTGTACATATCGGAAGCATTTCTTTCCTTAAACTTGTGTAAAGTATTCTCGATGTAGGATTTGTTCTGTGACACAGGTGTAAGGTTTTGAATATAATTATGTACGAAACTGTGCTTTAAAAGGAATTTATTTTTTCAGTTTGTACTACATCAGACGACAATTCTGTGATATGAGGGAGATATTTGAGGGGCGAACCCATGGAAATAGTCTTAAGTGATCCCCTTTAAAAATAAAAATTTGTGTGACACTGAAAGACGTGACACTGTAGGCACCAAAAATTTATATATGTAAAATTATAAGTCACACAGTGCATAATTAGCAATCACAGTTGCCTGTACAATAGATTTCATACTTTTCTGGTTATGCTCAAAGCATAATAATAACAGACGAGATTAACACAGCTCTTAGTTCGAGAAAATAAACACACATCCAGCATTCAAGCCCAGTTGCACACCAATCGTACCCTTCACTGTGCGTTACACACAGCTTGAATCAACTCAACCAACCACCATTTCACTGCCAGTCACTAATTCATCCTGTTGATGTTTCTCTAATAATACGGAAGCACCTCTACGCTTAAACTCTACAATCGCCGTCCTCTAGCCCCGGAAATTCACTAACCGCCCCGCCCCCCTCCCCATGGCCTGTTTCTGTCCGCACTCTGCGATCACGTACCGCGTCGACCCTAAATTGAGTTCCCCCAGCGGGACTAGCTTCGAAATCCGTGCAGACAGCCCATCCACTACTGAACATGCATCTTGATACTACACGCAGCATTATCTCTTATAATGAAGTTTTCTCTTGCTCTGCCTTCATTTTCTAAATATTTTGTAAGTTTACCCCCTGCCCTCCCCCCTCCTGCCCGCAGATACTTTATTTGCTACTTCTCTCATCGGTGCCAGTTGTCTTTGTCTCTAACGCCGTCACTTTGTGTATTAAAGCCCGTTATTTGTGTCCGTAAATTTTGGTTTGTGGGGCGCTCTAGTACGATTTGGTGTACCAATTTCGCCACAATCACTCACACTTGTCGGACGTTTCTATATTCTTTGTAAATATACTAGGTACGATCCATGGCCTGTCACGCAATGAATCATGTCGTTAGATGGATTTACATGGCTTATAAGCATCCTTGGCTTCATGCTCGGAAACATGCCGTATACTCTGCGACCTGTTGTGATGTTCCAGTATCTTTGCCATTCACTCGCATACCGTAATTTTAGCTCTAGTTTGACTGTCAGTTCCTGACCTGTAAGGAGACGTGACAACAGTAAGCAGGCTGAAATGAATTCTGATTGTCGCAGTTACGCAGAGATGAAGAGGTTTGTATAGGACAGATTAGCGCGGAGAGTTAAATAAAACCAGGCTTTGAACCGCAAACCATATCTGTGCCATTACAGTACTTAGTTGCTTACAACCTAGTTAGTGCAAAGTAAAAGGCTCTAAACTTACATTTGACGAGTTCGGCTCAAATTCTGATTCTGCCATCCGAGATCGTTTAAAGTGAACGCCGGTATGTTTCGTTTAAAACGGACACGGCCCATCTCCATCCCAGTCCTTGTCCGAACACAACTTCGTGCTCCGTCTATGTTGACCTCATCCTCGACGAGATATTACCCTAATTTTTCTTACCTTTTCCTTCAAATGCTGTCACCATTATCAAAAGGTTTGCTGCAACGACGGAAGATTCCACATCTGTTTCTTTGTTATTATCTAGGGGTTACACACGCACACACGCACACACGCACAAAGAGAGAGATAAAGTAAACCGTCACGACTGACTGGGGTCAAAGAGGAAGCTGTAAATCTGTATCCGTTGCTCCCAAGTTTAAAGAGAGATTTCATTATGTCCAAAATAGGAGAGCTAGCGGCAGAAGCCTTTGTCGGGAAAAATGAAATAACCGGTGACACACACAGTGGTTACGGTTACTGCAAGCCACACCAAAAGTTGGGAAACGGGGCCAAATTTCTAGTAGTTTACTGTCGAGTTTAAACTAGCAGTACGGCAATAAACAGCCTTTTAAACATGCCGCTAACGGCAATCCAGTAATTTGTAGCAATACAGCGGTTTAAAAATTAAAAAAACACAGAAGCTAACAGTACGGCAATAACAGCCTTTCAAAACACGCCGCTAACGGCAATCAAGTAATTTATAGCAATACCACAATTTAAATTTTTTTTAAAAAAGACACAGAAGCTAGCAGTACGGCAATAAACAACCTTTCAAAACACGCCGCTAACGGCATTAAGTAATTTATAGCAATGCTACAATTAAAAAAAATTTTAAAGAACATGATTAAACAGGCTACTAAAGTAAATACAGAACTTTGTTAATAAAGTACGGTGAGGTAGTGAAGCTACCAAAAACGCCATTAAAAAGAAAAACAAAGGTCTCAGCAAACACGATTAATGGCAATAGAGGAATGGAGGAATTAAAAAAAAGTTTTTAAACAAAAGTGTCCTGAAATATCATTAGAACATAACAGATATGACGGACCCGTGTAAGGCGGCCACAAATCGGCCACTCAGGGATGCTCAGGCTAGGCAGAATACTGAACAATTTAAATACGCCCGTAAACACAATTGCCACTCTCAGGCTGGTCACTTCATCGACTTTTAGCCACCGGAAACTTGTAAAAACTTGTAATAAGAAGGCTTAACTTGCTGACAGAACTGGGGCTAACCTCGTGCAAGGAAACATTACACCACACAGTCCTGAATGAGGGACCACATGATCAACCAACAAGAAGCATGGCTTTACTCATAACACACGACAAAATAGCGAAACAAACTGCCAAAACTACACCTCCCATCGGACAGTAATGAGAGGAGGAGGAAAGATCAGTGTCTTCAGGACAGAAAACCCGATCACCGGAGGCCACAAGGCAGAAGAGACACTGGTTACGCAAACTTATTAGTTAATGATTAAACCTTCCACTAACTTAACTTTCAATTATGCTCGAACAGGCAGTACACGTCCTCCGATGGCAAGGATCCACACATCCGACCGCGCACGCGTCGCCACTGTACCCAACACGCCACGGTCACGCGACAACACGCTCTGTCACCGGAGTTCACGTCTTCTTTGCAACATTGACGAGTAGTGACTGCTCCATATTAGGTGTCTCCTTTTTAAGCTCCAGTGTTGAAACGGAGGACTTAAAAGAAGGTTGTTAACGTCCCACCAAGGTGAAATGAACAGCAACTACTCATGGGGCGATTCTGTATACAACCAATCCACGGGGAGCTCTCCCGTCAACTCGACCCGCTCGTTACACGCAACCGACATACATCACGTGGCGACTCGGTACAACCGACCACGCCTGGTCCGCACTGCCGAGCCACACTCCCTTCCTGTGTCCACCACACTCTCTGAGCGCACGCCCCTGCTTCCGCGCCACCACACGAAGTTACCACCGGTCAAAGATCTCACTTCCTCCATAGCAGTTTCCCGGTAGCAAAACGCAGATATCGATAGCAGAGCGAAAAGACAACCAAGCAGCTACTTAATGACAGACATCATATCAAACAAACATGTCAGGGGAAGAAAAGGAAAACCAATGCAATTTAAATACAAGGTGTAGCACGAGTCGATACACGGCTCAACCGGTACAAATACCAAGAAACCTGCTGTGTGTTAATAATCAACCATAGTGTAGCGGAGCATACGTCTCCCAGTACTTAAAATTAGCCAAAGGAAATAGTGGAAAGACTGGGGAAAATGTTGTATAAGTTCATGTACTACACGAACATTTATTTGATTTTATTAAGAATATCTTCCATCGAAGACACTTTATTACAAACTGGTTTGACATTTCAGATACTGTGGCCCAGTGGAGACTGCAACTGGTCATGTGACTCGCGGGACTCCTTTCGTCGTCCCTCAGATTTAGTCTCCACTGTCGCTGGGGTGGGTCTTAAGCGATCTCCCTGGTCCTTCACTATTTTGTGTTCTTTTAACAATGAATACTGGATCGAAAATCTACTGCTAGTAGTAGACTGTAATTTGCAGCCCAATAAATATGGTTTCCGATGCCGGTCATGCCTTAATGAAGAGAAATAGATGGGTCTGTTTCAGAATAAAGGTTAGCCTCATGCTTCTCACGTGGTGTCCTGGCAGACAAGCTGCGCTCTGTTTTCCTCCTCAGTTGCCTACCTCAGACTGGAACCTTAAGAACAGGAGCCTAGGATGCTAACCACCCCGTTATGCCCCTTTCTTTCTTCGACTTGTCCAGCCATGTTTAAGACTGGTCAGTAAGTAAATGCCTGAGTTCTCCAATTTATCCACTGATATCATAATTGCTATCACATTTTAATGAACTTATTTAGAAATTCAACACATTAAAAGTTTGATTACAAAATAATAATGTTAAGCAATTAGATATTACGGTTTCGTACATAGTGGGTTTCCACAGTTCTTTAGGCAAACACGTTTCTTTATCGTACTTTTTCATGTACTTTCCATTCGACGCAGTGATGGAAAGCAGAGCTTTAGGATCTCCATGTAAGAAGACTCCAGACCTCAGAAAAGTGTTACAAGTTGAAAGTATCATTATTTTGTGTTTAGAGATAATAATCGTCATATACTTTCTGAAATTCTGCACATCCTTCAACGAAGAGTGACATTGTGTGTCCTTGGACCAACTTAGGCTAGCCTTGAGCATCAAGAGGCCAAGGTTGCAGCCGAGCCGCATCGAATTACATCACGAAACTGTCTGACCGCTTACGGCACTGATGACACTGCGGAAAATCGACCGCACTGACGACCTTCAAACCCTAACCACAATCGTTTTATTTTTTCTGTGTCGGTTTCGGAAGGCACATTTTCTCATCAGAGAGTCAGAAGTTTGTTAATTTTTTTGCTACAGTCTTACTACACTGAATTTAAAATATATACTAAATGAATCCAATGACGTACACATCATTTGACATATGTGTGATCACGAAGAAAAAAGGCAACATTCCACCAATACCACAGTAAAATGATTGCCATTTCTTACTGAAAGTCTGTTTTATTAGCCGTATGCAAATGATCAGTGCTTGTAGAACACAGAATTGATCATCAGATTAGCGATTGTCAATTATTCAAACATGATGGGACAGTGAGACCCGAGGACTTCATTCGTGAGTACGAATTACGAAAATCAGGAAGCTGAAAATGAATAGCGCTTTCGCAAAAAAATGTCAACAGCAAACACAGATCATCTGGGAAAAAGAGTAAAGTACTATAACTAACAGACAGTCACAGCAGAAAACTACCCAGCATGTTCCGTGAGAAAAATCGCGACGTAGCAGTGACTAGTGTAGTAAAACCAGGGCGGGATGTAAAAATGTTGTAGACATTAACTCTAAGACGAAGTTAATGCAGGAAAATGACTTTATATATACAATATGGCAAAAAATTAAGCAGAAGTTTGCGTGAAAACGATGCAGACCTTTTTACAAGCTAACAAATACAGAAACACAATAGTTTTCACACTACCTCACATGCACGATCTAATTTATAGTTCGTGTGTAAACAAAGAAATTCGGGAAACAAGCATTAAAATAAGGAAACTATGTTCACAATACGCTAAGGGCGATGTACTGGTTATAAACAAGCTGCATCGAAATCTGCGCACGAAGCGTGGAATGTATTGGAACTACGAATGGAAAAGGTTGGTTTGTGACCATGTTCGTGAGTTAATTAAAGAAAGAATTCTAAGGAATAGAACAATCTATCCGCTTCCTGTACATCCTTCCAACAACAGCGAGGAAAACAAAATGAATAAGAAAGAAGAACTAAAATACAACACTACTGACGATCGTAATTTAAACTAAAGGCATGTGATGCTGTAAATACGACTCCCAATTATCAAATCGTGAATACGCCCGATCTGAAAATTTATCATCATAATGTGTAATTCCTGTGTAATAAGATCGATGAAATTAACGTGCTGTTAACAGATGAACTTAAAGATATCTCTGTGTTATTCATTTCTGAACACTGGCTTAACCCAGAATTAATCCAGAATACGAAAATAAACAAATTGATTTTGGTTTCTTACTACTGCAGGAAAAACAGCAAGCTTGGAGGAGCAATCTACACAAAGGATAATGTAGATTTTATTACCCTATCTGGCTTAACTAGAACAAATGTCGAAAAGTATTGCGAAAATGCAGCTATAAAAATTACTCAGTTCAACCTGGATATTGTTTAGCGATCACCATCTGGAAATTTTGAACTTTTCTTAAAAAGAATGAAGTAATTTCTAAATAAAGTAAATAAAGTGGATTGTTAGTTGATAATCTATGGTGAGCTCAATATTGATTTCCTCGCAAATAGTGGAAATAGAGAGACCCTTTTGAACCTTGCAACATCCTATAATTTAAAAGCTGAAGTAAAAGCCGCTATTCGAGTAACAGAAACTTGCCAAACGGCTATAGATCAGTTTCTAGTCAAGAAGAGTTTACACAATACATCACTAAAAATTTTCAATGCAGGTTTTAGTGACCATCTTGCCCAAATATTAAGCGTACAAGTAAGAGGCAGTATTAACAACATGTCTTTCAGAAGTTTATGCAGAAGTTACAATCAGGATAATGTAAACTACTTCAACAACTTATTACAGAAAGAAAAATGGTCAGAAGTATACAAAATGAACGATATAAATGAAAAATTCCACACTTTCATTGATACATTATCCCATTTCTTTGAGATTGCATTCCCAATGAAAACATTAACCATACGGGGGGAACCTAGAACAAACAGCTGGATCACAAGGGGAATAAGGGTGTCATGCCATAAGAAAAGACTACTTCATGAAATATGTAACTCAAAAAATTCCTCACCTGTAATATGTACTTACTATAAAAAACAGTCCAAAAATTAAGAAAAGTAATAAAAGCAGCAATAATAATGCATATTGATAAACACATTTATAATTCAGCTAATAAATCAAAGGCTATGTGGAGTGTTATAACAAAAGAATATGGAGAATACAGACCCAGACAATATTGCGCAAATATAACACTATCACAAAAAAATAAAAAAGTAGCAGTCCTCTTAGAAGTACCCAACACATTTAACAATTTTTTCACAGGTGTTGCTGATAATATGTTACAATCAAACTTTAAGAGCACCCAGGCAAATGATTATAAAATAAGTGCATTTAGAGGATCAGTGTACGTGTTCTGTTTCACGGGATGAAGCAGCTAAAGAAATGAAAGGACTAAAAAATTCCAACTCTGATGGCATTTATGGTATACCTGCAACAATATTAAAGGAGAGTGCATCAAACCTAAGTGAAACACACACACTTATGTGACTGTTCACTTCAGGCAGGTACTTTAACTGATGTAATGATAACGTCAGAAGTTATTTTTGAATACAAAAAAGTGGAGAACGATAGTGTAAATAACTACAGACCCATCACAATTTCCTCCTGCATCTCTAAAGTATTAGAAAAAGTTATGTATGACAAACTTATGAAATTTATAAATAAAAACAGCGTCCTATGTGACGTAAATGTCGTGCAACTAGGGCGTCCCGTCGGGTAGACAGTTCGCCGGGTGCAAGTCTTTGGATTTGACGCCACTTTGGCGACTTGCGCGTCGATGGGGATGAAATGATGATGATTAGGACAACACAACACCGAGTCCCTGAGCGGAGAAAATCTCCGACCCAGCCGAGAATCGAACCCGGGCCCTTAGGATTGACATTCTGTCGCGCTGACCACTCAGCTACCGGTGGCGAACGTCCTATGTAATGAACAACATGGATTCAGAAATAAGAGGTCAACGAAAATTGCTATTTATGAGTGCATCAGTCCATCCTAAATCTGATGGACAAAAAAAAAAAAAACCAGGAATGAATAGGAATATTTATTGACTTGTTAAAAACTCTTGACATGGATCATAAAATTAGTGATTTTTCCAGTGTTCTTAATTTGAAGGAACAGTAGATACTCTTTGCATCACCGCCTTCAAATGTCGTCTGTTTTTTTTTTCCTGCGGCAGTTTAAATTGCCTGACCACCTGTTGTTTTTGGTGGCCCAGTGCCCTGGGTAGTATGGTAAATTTCCCTTCCACGATAAAATTAACTGGGATAAGCACTTTGTCCTCTAGTTGTGTGATGGACTTGAATCTAGTCGGCTTCTATGTTTACAAGTACGGCTTGCAGACCTTCTTCTCCAATGCTGCAGTGGCCCAGCACCTTGCGGAGGCAATGTTTTATTGAACCAAGTATCTGCTCCAATCATCCTCCCCACCAATCTGCTCGTTTTCCTATGAACTTCCATGTGATACCCTACTGTGCGACAAAATGGAGTGTCTTGTCAGCAGAGGTAGCCTCGGGCATCAGCTAGTGACTCACAGCTGGCGGTCGCCAGGCAAAGTGTCTGGCGCTGTGGCCCGGTGTCGCAGTGACGTAGCAGACTGTCGTGTGACGAACCCCGGACCGATGACTGGAGAGCTGCGTCAGGCCTTGGAAAAGCTGTGTGCGTATCTCGGACCATAAGGTGGCAGCCAGTTCCCTGGCAGGCGGTCTCATGGAAACCGTGGCACGGTAATGATGATATGATAGCTATGCTGTCGGCCACCGCATGCTAAGGTAGCAGCTGCGTCAGATGAGTGTCGGTGACCGCACAGTAGAAACCGACATGAAGCGGGCATTGACGCTTAGCCTGTCCGTGCCGATGATCTGTCGGCTGAGCCAGGGCTTTGTATATTGCTTGAGATGGGTGAGGGGGAGGGAGAACTAATTAATTAAAGTACTGCCTCATTCCTCAGTGCCGTCGAACCTTCCTTAAAGCTGGTCATTGCCTGCAGAACTTGGTACCCATTGTGGAAGCTGCTGGTACAGTGAAATGTTGTGTCGCCTTATATCATAATTTTTGATAAAGACACAATATGGACGCAAGTCGTACTAGATATACCTTTTCGCTAATAGGAATTGGAATATTGCCTTTTAAACTTGTTTTTTTGTTTAAAACTAGAATCCTCTGAGTTAACTTGTTTTAATTAAATCAGCCAATTAGTTTTTTGACTTTTAAATTAAGTTGAAAGGGGCTGGTTTGGTGACGCAACGCTCGAGTGTCATAAGCACTCCGTCGGTAGTTATCTTATTATTAAAAATTCGAGTCTACGTCTTAATTCAAAGTCCAATTAGTACTGCACAAAATAACTTCTTTTGTAGGAACATAAACTACTTACACGTTCATTCGTCACCAGGTGCGCTCTTAAATAACAATGAATTTTCAGCCCGAAACTAATTTTCATTTGTAGTAAAAATAATGAGCATTTACAATCATTTCAATTACAGATGAGAATAGTTCCCCTTTCTTA
This sequence comes from Schistocerca cancellata, assembly GCF_023864275.1. NCBI lineage: Eukaryota > Metazoa > Arthropoda > Insecta > Orthoptera > Acrididae > Schistocerca > Schistocerca cancellata. Next base: position 217,260,764 of record NC_064634.1, read on the forward strand.
TCGCCTTAGAGTGGATGCGTTTGTTTGGGACTTCATGATGCCTCGTAATCTGAGAAATTAATCAACTCATACCGAAGAAACCACTTCAGTTGTGTTTCTTGTGAATGTTTTGCATTTACTCGTACAAATGAAAATCTTTTGTCAGACTATGTTGCATTGTGGCTGGCAACAAATAAAGCAGCTGTGAATGACAACTAAACGATTTATTAGTACTTAATTGAAACGAGCTCACGCACGACTTAAATGTTGGCCGCAGAACAGCAATTTCAGGAAATCTAAGTGTTTTCAACGTTCTGTGTAGGACTCGTTCTGCAAGTTTAACTCATTCGGTGCTCCAAGATGCCTCACTGTGATGTGGAGTTTCCTAATAGGTATTTGCATGGCTCTCGCCAGTCGTGTCCGCCTTCACCATTAATATGTTCTGTGCCATTGTATGCTGCGCCTTGATGACTATTGTACACAACGCTCATCCACATCACATCTTAAATGATCGAAAATATAGATAAGTCAACAATGCCAGAACTTCAATATTGCCCTGTTACGATAATTACCAAACAATATGGAAATTTTGTAATTTTCAATGTATACGATGGAAGAAGAAGTAAATTGCACGAGAACTTGAGAAACGTTATTCCCTGTGAATTACAGGGTCTTCTAAGTACACGCTGTACTGCATCATAGCGCTAGATTGGGCCTTTAATAACGAATAAACCAGCCAACGTAACCCCAAGATTCTTTTTTTTTCCCAAGAAGAGTTACTATTGGCTCTTTTTTTCTCTGAAGAAAAATTTTCTTGCTTTTTGCCTTTCGTAAGGTACGATTACGTTTACTAATTATCCAAGACGATATTCATTTATTTTTATTTCCGCGAAGAGTTAATTGTAGTCGTTTACTTGAAGTTACTCCTTTGTTTTTCATGAAAAACATCTTATGTCAACAAGAGGCCTTACTTTTCAGAAGAGTAACTCCAGCAGTATGGGAGGTACTTCAGGACAAATTTCACTAGTGTAATATCACTACAGGCTACAAGTTTCAGCCCACTGAGACATTTCTAATGGCTAATGTAGGGTGGTGATGAACAGATGGACGGAGGCCGTATGCAAAATAAATAATAATTATTATTATAGTAAATGTAAAATAAGGTATCTGAGGTCGCCAACTAATGCCTATGCGATGGCACTGAACTCGAGGTAGCCCGGTTAGGTGAAGAAATTTTCACCACTAGAATTTGGCTGGCAAAGGGAGGAGATGTGTTGGCGTGAAGTTCCTGAACGGCAGACTTTGCGCCAATATCCAGAACTGTATTCCAAAACTCTCCGGAAAGTCTTCTTATGTGAATGTATGTGACAATGTTGACGGTATATGGCGGTACGGGACATCGCCCTCTCCGTTCCCTCACCATCACACAAAACAAAGACAGCGCCGCACGAGTCACGATCAGTACAGTCACCTATATTCAACAGATAAATACATAACTCTCACACTTTGCTAGTGATAGGTACCACTGGGAAATGCGAATGAAAGAAAATATTTTCCAGTTGGGCTGCTGAACCTACGTGTCTCAGTCTCCCAGTCAACAACACCATGTGTCAGTCAACTAACACCCATTAAACGTATTTATTACTTAGGATCTATGAAATACAATAACCATGTACAAGGTGGTCAAGAAGTCCGCGTACTAATGTGACGCCTGTTTAGCATCAAATGTCATTATGCAGTTTGGTTATGTTAATTTTTATCAACTGTTGGAATCAATTGTTATAATTCATGTTTACATGTTTTCGCAGTCACAGTCGCAGTTTAGTTTAATTTGTAGCCGTGGCAGATGTGAGCGGTCATAGATGTGAGTGGTAGCACGAACGACAACACGCAGGGCAGACAATGAGACAGATTATGGGACCATACAGAAAAGATTTAATAAGGCAATACTTATGGATTGAGAAAAACGTTGCTTTTGCCAGTGTTAAAGAAAAGCTGCGGAATGGAAGGAAAAAGGCACAGGAAGAAACATCTGCCGGAGTTTCTGCTTCGATTGAACAGTCTCTTACGAAGTCGACACGTCAACGTGCTTCGCAACTCAGTATATCGAGGACAACAATGCAAGATCCCGCTGAAAAAGACCTTAAAGTCAGACCTTTTCAATCGAAGTTCGTAAAAGAGTCATCGGAGACAGACCGGAATGAGCATGCATATGAAGTATTTCTTGTGTCAAGTGTCAGTTGCTATTTCAATTGCTCACGAAGAATGCAGTGTAATAACTTGTCAATCGTCTAAACCTAATGTTGGTATGTCATGTCGTTAGCTTCCTTCCTGTTAGCATAAACTCATACAGCTTCCATAAAACCTCCAGCTCATGTGACATCAATGAAGTTTCTTGTACCAATGTCTTTCGTAGAATTATAGCAGTTCATTTTCTTATCTTAAAATATAAGGCACTGAGCGTAAGCAAAACATGCAATAGCGAGTATATATACCAGTAGCGAACAGAATGTTAACAAGTGGATGTAGCACAATCCCTATAACGATGCTCTGCCAAGCGAACAATCTATAATCTATAGTGTGGCCTAAACTCCATGTTCGTACACCGTATATCAGCATTTCTATATACCAAATTAAAGAGTAGTTATGACAACAAAACAGAAATGTGTAAATATGCAATCCGTACACAAAGCAGCAAATATATATCTTACATAGTAAACAGGTCATTAGCATCATATCAGCATAAGCAAATAAATGTTCATATGTAATCTTAATAAGTAAACATGAACGCGCTAGCAGATAAATCACAAAGTATAACTTACATAAATAACCTGTAACCTCCCCACAAAAAAAATTCCGTAACCTCCCAACAGTAAAAACAATAATAATTATTTATTTCATTCACATTCAGCGTAACCTTCCAACAGTTTATTATACCGTAACCTAGGAATAATAAAAATGTGACTAATCTCTCAATAAAATTGGGACTCACTTATAACCTTTCTATAATTGACTGTAAATTTAAACTGGTAAATTTTGGACGTCAGCAGAGCTGCGTCATGGCCCTGAAAATTCTTTACGAATAAATTGAAAAATCTTACCTGAATTAGGTCGCCGGATAACGCGTATATATCTGCATGAACTTCCCAATGCAGTGAACCGTGCCAAAGTCATGTTTTCAGATGAATGTGGTATTTATCGCAGATCACGTGATAGAAATATTGTCATATGGGGCAAAGAGAAGCCACATTACACAACCGAGTTAGAAAGGAACCCGTCTCACGTAATATGGGCAACAACGGCATCACATCTGCCTGGGCTGTAATTTTCTGAAGATATTGTGAATGGCATAAATTATTTACACGTGTCGCAAACATGGTTAATCCCTCAGCTTGAGAAAAGGGCCTCACAGAACACATACGATGGACACGTCCTCAGTAAGTTCTTGCAGTACGTGGGTTCCTAAATGGACGCTTCCCTGGACGGTGAACAGGTCGTCGTACATCAACAACACTAGCTCCATTGAAATGGGCATTTAGAAGTCCTGACCTCACCACACCTGACTGCTCGTTAAGGCGAATGCATCTGCACGTCGCAATGCTAGAAATGAAGAACTGAGCAATGCTGTTGCGGATGCGTTTTGCGCTGAAGCAGCGGACATGCTCAAAAATGTGTCAATAAGAACATGGAGGGGCATGAAAATGTGTTTGCAGCATGATGGGGAACATTACTGATATAGTAAACACTTAAAACGTGAGTACATACTTGCACTAAAACAAATCAAATCAGTTAGTATTCGGTACTGCCCCATATTATGGGAGCATCCAGGAAAGACTTAATAAGGATTCACCACGAAAGGCAGTACTTATGGATTGGGGACGACTTCTCGCTCACGCTGTACTTGCTGACCCCTGACGAATCTTTCAGTGTGTATAATTTTAACGAGCAATCGTTTGCACTTAGTTGCAAGGCAGTTCAATTTTATGAAACAAAATTTCCTCCAAAACTATCTAGCAGTGGAACCTATGAGACTGACATGCACTTTGTAAGACAACCCGGCTGAGGAAAAGTGAGACGTTTGACGCCTGGAAGCCGCCAGACAACGGTTAAGCGTTCTGCCTGCGGTAGGTGCTGCCACCTAGCGTGCATCTGGAGTACCGTTTGGCTGCAGGAAGAACTCAGTCCAAAGCTGTGTACCACCCAGGTGCAATCGCAGATACAAGCCGAAAGCATCACATATACATAGAATGAAATGAATTACGAATGTATTGAAGCGATCGCCTTTCGATAGCTAGCAAATACTCGAATATTAGTAAAAGAACACCGTTTCACATATGGTGCATCACCATGAAATTTTGGAATTTGGTCGTGACATCGTAATAGCTGATGATAGATAAATTGCATTCCATTCCAAATTTAGAGAATTTTTAATATTCTTCAGATCGTAGTGTCACAATTCTACCTCGAGGGTACAGTATTGAAGACATTAATATCCACCATGAAACGCACAGTCATGAACTACAAGTGTTAATTTACCATAATATGATAATTCCAGTTACCAACTAGAACTGCTCGAAACAATCGAGAAATCATAGGTCTAGCATAATGTCATATTTAATCATGTCTGTTAAGCCTCCACACACAGATGTGTTCAGTTTTCTATGGGGAGCAGACTGGATAAACAGCCTGAAATGGACATTTCATCAAAAAGAAAAGAAAAATCTTATTTTGGACCCTAAAATCAATTATTGTATCATTGACCATTCGAAATATCAGGCTGGCAGGACTGTAGCTGGTGGTCAACGGGAGAATCCGTAGATAACCAGCATGTCCAGAATACGATCAATCATTGGCCAATACTTCCAGTCAAGAAGCACTCAAAAAAATGTAGGTTGAATCAAACGTATTCTATTATAGCTGCTGTGCCCATAAATTTTGAAATCATGTCAACCGTCGAAGAACAACTCTTACAACTGTTACAGGTAATAAATTTAAAATCTGGTTTATTCAAGTAACACACGCAAATACCCCGGAAAGAGGTCAAATGATGCTACTTCCTTCTAAAGGACCACATAGAAAACAAGAAAGTAATTTTTTTGTGAAGTGTGCATTGGCTTCCACACAAAACAACGGCACTGAGCTACGTAGAGCTCAACATTACAGTCACATCTGTTTATTTTTGAAATTTTTGGTAAGGATTATGAGACGAAATTGCTGAGGTCATCGATCTCTAGGCTTACTCACTAATTAATCTAACTTAACCTAACTTACGCTAAGGACAACACACACAGCCGCGCGAACCCCTACAAGATGCGCTACCCCGCGCGGCCACATCTGTTTATAAACCTCTGCATAAAGAGTACGGTTTCAATTTTCATGCAAATTATCACAAAGCTACAGTTGTGACGGCGGATTGCAAATACAACATTTCTAGTTGTACTAGGAACGACAAGAACTGGTGAGCTCTGCTCTAGTGGTTAGAAATCTAATACCTGTACCTACTGGTACCTTATCAGAACGGAAACTGGGAAGTGCTCGAAAACGATGAAAATAAAAAGGAGCGCAGCAGTGAACTAGCTAAAGAAAAGAAAAGCCTTGCCCAAGTGCAATGCAGGGAAAATCAGCTATGCTAAGCACACCATGCTTTATGTTCTAATCAGCAGTGTTCGGATAGGTGGAATGTAGTAGCACAAAATTCGGAAATAAAACAATAGTCGGGAGACGGTGGTAGGAAATGAATGTGTTGAATTGTGTAGAAGGCACTAGCATTCAAAACTATATTACGAACCTCCTTCCGTAACAATTACATGCTTCTTTCAAAAATCACTTCTTGTATAAAACATGACTCTTCTACAGAATTAGCTAATGAAATGGTAAAGGAGTTGTGAATATACAATTCCGAATCAAAGTTATGTAAGCAGATATCTTCACACTTTTCAAATCAATCTTTACAAAATCATATATCCAAAACGCAACATTCTCTGCATTTGCGTATGTGTGTCCTGCTAGTTATTTCTAGCGTCGTGACCACCATCCATCTCCTTCATTTACTTCTCACCGATTCCTACAAGAGCAACGACAATGCTACTACCCATCAAAGATCACACTGTTTGTGTTCAGAACCCTTGTGGTGTAATAAATGGACTATTGAAGGATCCTGTCTGACAAACATCCAGTGTACAAATAGGAAGTATGACATGTGGAATAAAAAGAGATTTCACATCAGTTTCATTGAATATCAAAGATAATCTAGAAACCTTGCAGCCTTCTTAATTCCTTTAGTGCTTTCCTTTGATACATAACTACGAAAAACGGATGATGTAGATGTTTCCTCATGGCGCTTCCACCCTTGTGCTCCCGAAGTGTCTCCTGGCGTCACAAAAGCTCATTTGTAGACGTTTACAGGGTGCTAAGAAGTGTACATCTTCAGGGAGCTGCTGAAGAAAATGTTTGTTACAATATCCCGTCCTCTGTCTATACTCAAAAAAATGGTTTTAATGAAAGAGTGTACTACGTATGGTGAAATGTCATATTGTGAAATAAGTATCACTAGATAAAAACGACGTTTCGCCACAGTTGCAATAGTTTAATAGACCAAGAACTGTGGGCGAAAGGTTGGTTTTATTTAGTATACTTATTTTACAATATGAGCCGTCACCATAGCCAAATTACGTTTATGGTAACTCACTCTGGTCGCGGAATGTTATGCAATGCTCTTGGACATTGCGGTTGCGCGGTTACGTTCGTCTTTTACCTACACCTACCTGTGAATTCGTTGCATCAGATCGCCGGTAGGAAAGCCGACTTGAAACCTACCGTACTGCAACTCGCATCAGGCCGCATACAAAGCAACTATTCAAAGAATTGAGAAAAGGTCTTAATTTTGAATGAAAGATGGAAATACTGGCAAAAATTCGGTATGTTCTGAACCCTGATAATGTAAACGTTCACTGTCAAGCCCGTGCTAATCTTAACATAGTCATGGACAAACCCCTTCATTCACGTTAGAAAGTTTATGGTAACGTATTTCCGGAAATCTGAACAGCTACTAAGCACGGACTGTTTTTAATTGAAAATGCTCGCCATACTATTGGGTTTATCGGTTTATAATGGACTCAAGTTTTTAGTCACCGACCTGCTCAATATGCCAAGAGTAATTAATGTCTTTCCTCATACAAAAAATTACTTAAAAAATCCGTACTTTCTAAAACGCACACCGGAATAAATATGCCTTTACTTTAAAACACTTTTGAAGCATATACACAACGGAAACCGGCAAATTATAACTGCCTTCGGAGCTCATACTTCACACGTCCGTACCATTGAAAGGCTGGGCGTCGACTCTTAGACTGCTGTCAGCGTTCTGCATCTCCAAGACAAAAGACGCGCGAAGCATACTCCGCTCTGATTGGTCAGTTTTCTTTAAGGCCAATAGAAAAACATTACTCTCCCGCGTCAGTAAGCGCTTTTCATAACTAACCAATCAACAAATAACACACTTTAGAACTTTTCTTTTTCCCGAAATCAATATTTAACATTTTGATATTCTGTTTTCTGTTTATATTTTACGTTATTAACTATTTTTCTTTTCACTCGGATTATCTTTCCTTTTACCATAAACTTACTTAACATATTATGATACAAAATTCTCCGTCGTCTGCATTCAGACTGTCTTAAAACTTTCTGACGCTAGTTCCTACAGCGTTCATCAGTAGAACAATGTTCTACATATTTACTGTAGACCACATTCAGGCATCATTCGCGCTACTGAAAGCATATGCAAAACTGTGCAAACACAAATAAACAAAAAAGCCTTCAAGAAATAAACAGAGCAATTCACAGAAACATTCTCTTGGCCTGTTTCTTGAATGCCCTGTGCACTACTGGACTCAGGTCATCAAAATTCTTAACTACTTTACAGTTCTTTCTGTTTAGTCCTGCCCGCTACTATCCTCTAGTAGATGAAAATTAGAACTACGTACTCGACTGAACGCACTTCAGACCATTTGTCACTGTGCACGCATGAGTCATTCTCCCAATACACAGGCTCTAGACAGGAGCGACATAAAGCGCCATGCCTCAGCATAATCGTCGTAGAGTGCGATAAATAATGTCGTGCAACGAACACGTGACTAAAAGTGGTGATCTAAGTGTGTGGTTACTGCATTCTGCAGTTTTCCTTGTATGAATAAACACACCCAGGAGTCACTAGCGCCGGCCGTAGTGGCCAAGCGGTTCTAGGCGCTACAGTCTGGAACCGCGCGACCGCTACGGTCGCAGGCTCGAATCCTGCCTCGGGCATGGATGTGTGTGATGTCCTTAGGTTAGTTAGGTTTAAGTAGTTCTAAGTTCTAGGGGACTCATGACCACAGCAGTTAAGTCCCATAGTGCTCAGAGTCATTTGAACCATTTTTTGAGTCACTAGCCGAAATAAACAATTTCGTATGTGTTGTTTGCTAATATTAAAATATATACACCGAAATTTTAGGATTTATAACTGGGCGTAAATAATGGGGAAGAACAGTACTAAGAGGAACGAAAAAAACTGTGTGAAGGACAGAAATGCATTGCAGCAGTACTGGATTACATAAACGTAATAAAGTTGGGCTCTTCAGATCACGTCTTCCATAGCGTTAGGTCTGTAGAATTCATCGACACTACCGATGTCCGCTGGAAATGGAAGATACCAGGCAAAGTACAGGGTGGCCAGAAACAGTCTGAAAAGGTCGTAATGGTGTTACAGAGTGAGTTATGCTGAGAAATAATTGTTAAGAAAATAAATTCGATACATTGCATCTTTTCGATTTAATTAGCATTAACTTTACCCCATCTGGTCGTTGCACTGGTAAATTCCATTTGCAGGCCCTAAAATGCGGTAATGCCCAGACATCTGCGGGTCTGTGAGTTAGCAATTGTTGTAATGCTCATTAGTAGTTAAAGTGATAAATTTAAGCAAGGTAAACAAAAGCTACATTTGTTTAGTTCGAGGAAACTAAACGAAGAACACGTTTGGCAACACCATCCTTGGCAGGCCTCTTGAGTTTATGCGCTCAACGACCTGGTTGGCTAACTTCAACGCTAATAAATTCGGAAACGGCACAACGTAACGAATATTTCTTAACAATTATTTCTCAGCACAGCCTACCATGCAACACCCTTACAAGATTTTAAGATTGATTCTGACCACCTTGTGCAATGGTGAATCCTGTATTTCGAAAAGGCTACTTTCGTAAAGGTGAAATAGGACTGTCTGAAGACACCATGCAGACGCATCATTGTTTCCTCGGTGTGCTTTGAAGCTAAAATCCAGTGACGAAAGTATCTTGGACGCTGTTATCAAAATAACAGAAATGAAGCAGAAAGAGTATGGCGCTGCTATTGAGACATCTTGGCTGGAGCTGGAATTAGAAGTTGTAATTGATATTGCAAATCACATAGCAACAAATAAAACCTCACATTCAGTCCTCATGCGTTGTTACTGAACTACATGCAGCCAGATCTCCACATCTTGAAACGAAGATGATGAACTAGAATCTCATGAAAATGGGTAATCAGAAGGCTCAAGAGGATTAACGATTTAACAAACAGAGAAGCACAAAATTTATTTCAATCGATTTTAGTTATGATTTGTGGAGTGAATCACACATATAGTCACCAAATGATGGGACAGGATGTCCTTGATGAGGCGCTACTAATTTTCATGATGTCTCAGACATCTTATTCATTTCGATGCGGTTTCTGAGATTTGACTGGTCCTTTGCTAATCCAAGTGGTCTTATTTATTAGAAATAATTTTTATCCATCAAGTACAGTTCTTTCTTTGTCCTCCATTATTTTTTAGGTTGGTAAAATTAAATGTAAATATCTTAGTTGTCTCTATATATTACAAATTGTGAAAACTAAATATCACATGTTCATTGTTTCGTCCTTATTTTTTTAGTTGCTATATTTAAATATTTGATTAGTGAGAGTGATGTATTTACAACAAAACTGCCAAGTTTAAAACAATTCCCTGGCGTATCTGAATTGTTGTAATGCTGTGTTCTTACATTAGACGTGCCACTAAACTTGGATTTCTAACGTCACTTAATAAAATTTCCATGTTTTAATTATTCACAGGTTTTGTAGTGGAAACAAATGCAAACATTCCATATCAATCCTACTATATTAAGTACGCGCAGTACACAAAGTAATTGCTGCGTATGAACAACCACACATTTTTGTGCCTTTTATTGCGCCACGTTGTTATTTTGAAAAGCATATTTAATATGTTATAAATTGTAGAATAATTTTTTAGTATATTGGTCGAGCACATTTCTATATTTAATATAAAAATTAAAAAGAACTTACTGTGGAGATTTGAGAAGAAGCAGTATGTAGCAAGTTGGGCAACTTATAAAAGAAAGAAACAGGTGACCGTGAATCGCGGTTGTATGACAAGTGACACACAGAAAAGCTTGACACAGTCAAAACTGAAACTCCTTTGCTATCAATTGTAAATTAGTACTATTATTCGTATTAGTAAAGTTTTATTTACCTCGAAGAAATAACAGTGTGTAATACTGTTTTGTTTGTTTGCAGATCCGTGTCTGCACTCCTGTACACACTGAAATTCCCGAGACACAGTATCGTAACCCCTGGATGAGACAAGACAAAATCGCACCGCTAGAGATACGACGGTGGTGAATAACGGTTCTAAAAGATTGGTTTGAAACAAAATGTTATTTTAAAAGAGTTTAGTAATAGGCTTAAATGGTATATTTCTATGGAATCAGGGAATTGTAATGCTGAAAGAAAAAATATTTCTGGGGTTTACGTTCTATATTTCAGGCTCATGATTTACAGTCTTTCTGTAAACTAAATAATTTAAATGCAAAAGTTTTATTCAAATTTTTGTTTTCTTCATTCCAGGAACCGGTTTACTCGTAGACTAGATGACATCGACCGACGTGACGAAACTCATGGGTTGCGTTACCGACATTTAAAGATGACGGTAGCATCGTGTGCACAAAGTATAAATGGGCAGTGCATTTCGGAGCTGCCATTTTTACTCAGATGATTCAAGTGAAACGTTTTCCGACATGATTATGGCCGCAGACAAGATTTAAATGGCTTTGAACGCGCAATGGTAGTTGCAGCTAGGCTAGGTTATGTTCGACTACTTGTAGACAATATGCAGCCGTTCACGGAGCTCATGATCCCAAACAACGCTGGAATTTTTGTGGGTGACAATGCGCCATATCACTGGGCCAAAATTGTTCGCGATTGGTTTGAAGAACAGTGTGGACAGTTCGAGCGAATGATTTGGCAACCCATCGAAGATTTATGGAAAATAATCGAGAGGTCAATTCGTGCACAAAATCCTGCACCGGCAACACCTTTGCCATTGTGGACGGCTATAGGGGCAGCATAGCTAAGTACTGTATTTCTGCAGATGACTTTCAGCGACTTATTGTGTCCAAGGCACGTCACCGCTGCTGCAATACGCCGGGCAAATGGAGGTACGGCATTATATTAGGAGTTACCCCATGACTTTTGTCACCCTAACTGCAACAAACAAAAGAAAACGCGAAGTTATTGTTTCAGTTTGAAAGATACAAATAGCCTTTACACTAATTTCTTATTCGATAAAAGGAATGTATTTTCTGCAGAATCTTTTTTATCCGCTCAACGAGACTTGTACCTGAGATTCCACTTCACCAACACTAGTTTTTTCTTTGAGCCAACCTGTTTCGGACTTTTTGTGTGAATCCAACCACGAACTTTCCAGTTGTGTTCTGTCGTTGCTAATCCTGAATGCCAAAGCACACAAAACATTGCTTACTGCACAGTCCCCCGACCAGCTCTATGGAGACAGCCCTGAGACAAACAAAGCAACATCGGCTCGAATTTCTGCTATGTTTTTCGCAACAATCCCAGAATCAAGTTGAAATAAATCACTTAGTTTTGCTGGGTAGTCTAGTACTTGATTTTCCACAACTGTTACCTTATACCGTGGGTCCAGAGTGTTTTCTACCGCGTTGATTGTTTTTCAGCTAAACTCTTTCGTACGTTTCAGCGCAACTTTTATAACTGATTAGCCTTCTTTAGAAAGTGTTTCACTCTCCCTCAGCGCTTACTGAAATAACTGGAAAGCACTCATGCACTCCCGAAAAAACTCCCATATAATAATTTATTATGCTGACATCACATAATAAACACAATATTTACGTTACTGGTTTTGGGAACTGATTTCCATGTAATTAATCAACTAACAGCTTTATTTTTCCTCCTTCGGACTGGGAACCACAGTGAAAATCAAAAATATTTTATTTACGACGTTTAGCTACATCTTCCTGCTACTCCTCTGCATCGTCGCTGCTATGAGTTACACATCTGTCATAGCGTGCTGCCTACTTTCCGATACCTTCGTCATAGAAGGCAGCCGCCTAAAGTTTTCTCCAATTCGCTACAGTGGCCTGCAGCTCGATGTCTGTGCCAAAATATTGTCCCCACAGTCAGAAGTTCATGTGAGTTAAGAGATGACAATTAGAGGGAGCCAAGTCCAGGCTGTATGGTGGATGATAAAAACACTTCCCACGGAAAACGCTGTAGACTGTCTTCGTTGCCCCTGCAGTTTGCAGCCCGGAGTTGTTGTAAAAAAAGGAAACAAATGCCAGGGATGTTGCATGAAATCAGGCGAAACACCTAAACAGCACTTCACATTTGGCGGGAGAAACTATTGTCTAGACAACATTACGTGCTCACTGCGTGCTCAGAACTGAAACTGGGACATGATGAGATAGACGGTAGTACTACAGACACTGCGCAACACATCTGCACTAGAGATGGGGGATCCGCTCTTGAACTAATTCATAGAGTTGAAACTTTCAAAGGAGTGAACAATCAGTGATTCAGAAAAAAAGAACGGTAGCTCCAAACGTTTCCCCCGGCAGAGAGAGAGAGAGAGAGAGAGAGAGAGACGGAGCATATCAGCAGCGCCTCTGCTGGTCAGAGCACAGTGCACGCCACACAACACAGCCAGCGCCGGCCTCTGCCCTGCTTCTACCTTGGCTGCCTGCATTGTGCAGTGCCCCATTGGATTTTGTGTTTCACATATGCCGTGCCGTCTCTGTGCGTCGTCTGCCGCGTGCAGTGTCTGGCGCAGCTTAACTTCGCATTGCACTCTGTCGGCGATCGTTTCAGTCGCACGTCCTGCCCTCTGGGCAGTTGATGCGAGCAACAGGACAGAGAGCCACCTAGCGGATAACATAGGAACTACTTGAAACAACCTGCTCGCAAGGGAACGGACAATTTGTCTCGGAGCGGGTGAGTTCACCACTCCCCCCACCCTCGGAACTCGCCCGCTCAACGCTCACCCCACCGTCTCGACTCTAGCCAGAGCGTTGAGCAAAGCGACTCAGGTGTCACTCTGGTCTCTGCGGTCTCAGCTCACGCAGTAATACAGCTCGCGGCTCGACCTGCTCGACTCAGCAACTCTGCATCGGAGTTTGTCCCTACTGGATATTGTTCTTCGTAGTAATACTGCTATGTATATTACATTATTATGTTATGTATACATCAATTGTTATTTTTATTTGTTTAAACTGATTAGATTAGTTTCCTGATGACTCCTCTTACTATAGGATTTTTATTATGGACACTCGAATTTACGCTTTAATTACGAGCGAACCGATAAGCGTATCGCAAAATGTGATACACCAATATTTTCCTTGTTTTATTCTGCGTAAGGCTATATGCAGCACTTTCGTTTTAAAGTCAAATTTATATTTTTTTTCTTATTCTGATACGGATTTTGCGATTTTAGGCGTCTTCGGAAGGAAACGTTCACTTTAAAAATATATGGCTTGCGATGTATTTGTATGAGGTTAATGAAATTTTAATACATTATAGCCAAATATATTGTTGATGTAAATCTCAAGTTACAACATTTTCCGATCACCCAAAAAACCATGATAGTGCAAAATAAATCAATAATCAAAAACTTTGTCATATCGTGGAAATTTCAATAAACAATACAAAATTCTACCTCATTATCTGTGTTACTTCAAAATAGGATCAAATAAGATCAAAATACAGGTATAGTACTGGAATAAACCAAGTTTAAAGGGCAATGTGCCTTCCATTTATTTTCTATTGTAAATGAGTGGTGAGTCTTGAAAAAGAGCTAATTCATTTCAGGGAGTGAACAGTTCTGATCCAATCTCTGAAAAGAACAGTTTTGCCCATCTCTAATCTGCACGACGCATCGCCGAATTTTACCTGTGGTTTTAATGTCGTGACCGATCGGAGGCTCAAAATAAAATAGCCCCTCTATAACACTGGCAAAGCTGTTAGTAGATTACTTATATCAGAAGGTGACAACTAATTGCCGCAACTGGTAATGTGAACACTGTAATTTTTAAGTGATCTTGATGAAATATAAACATTTATAATGTCACATACTTTCGTTTAGCGAAATGTAGCTTCTTAAAATCTGACAAAAAGATATTGTCCGTTTCTCCTCTCATTACTTTATCACGCAAACGTTTCAGTAACTGCAATGCCTTTTACAGTTTCTGCCATGACTCATTATGTAGCATGACCGTCTTAACAGCCTTTCCAAACCGCATCATTGGGAAAAACAATTGTTTCAGGTACTGCTTGCTTGATGTTCCAGCAAGTTCTCAAGAAATATCGCTGCAGAACCCATCACGTTCGAGAAAGTTTGAGTATGACTTTGCCCTTAGTTACCGCAGGCTGCACTTCAAAGATTTATCTTTTAAGTTACATGGTTAAGTCCATGAACGACTTTTAGGCCCATTACGTACTATATTTGTAGGTTGATGCTGCGTGCTGCCTACGTTAGTGATAAGTAGATTCGTTCCCATTGCATATCGCATCGTTAGTATCAGTGATAGTATCTGTGTAATACTGGGCAGCTTCCTTTTGATCTGAACGACGAATGCCTTGTAATGTATTGTATCTAGAACGTTTATTATGAAATTAACCACACTGTGGTTCGTAATGTCAGTACAGGCCGACCGCAATTAATGTCAGTATATAGGACTTCTGGACCCACTGCATAACAGGTGCCTCTATGCGTTGGTATTCATCATCTATACGGCATCCACGTGTAAATGGTTTGTAATTCTACTATATGTCATGGAAGTCACCCGATCAGTATTTGAGGATTATAGTGGAAGTTGTGCACCTGTTGCATACGCTGCTCTGGTAGCACTTTTGTCAACTATTCGTCTATCATACATGGAACAGTGCGGCGATGGTATCTACTACGGGATATGAGTCAACTTACGTATAGAAAATATAACTCAAGACTACTCTTTTCGACTTCTGTTTGTGACAGCCTCTTTATCTTCCTTGGTTCAAATGGCTCTGAGCACTATGGGACTCAACATCTTAGGTCATAAGTCCCCTAGAACCTAGAACTACTTAAACCTAACTAACCTAAGGACATCACACACACCCATGCCCGAGGCAGGATTCGAACCTGCGACCGTAGCAGTCCCGCGGTTCCGGACTGCAGCGCCAGAACCGCTAGACCACCGCGGCCGGCCCTTTATCTTCCTTGTTGTAAGTTGTGAGGGAAGTGTGCGTCTAATAGAATATCGACAACCCTAACATTTAGTGAGATTCTGTCACAGTTGTAAATCAGTGTATAGCGATAGAGCTTGCAGTACTCATATCTCCCTTCTGTTTGTCCACCCACAGTTCATTTTTCATTAGGATTCTATACACTGTCTTGAGGATGCACCCCTGCAACGCGCTTGATAAGTGCAATGGCCATAGTGGCGTCCACGAATTTATTTTCCTGCATAAAGAGTTAAAAAGCACGTCATTAGATCTAATTCTCTATTTCTAGCACCTTTAAACACTTTAATTATCTTACTCTAACGAGTGTACATGAATAATTGGGGTGAAAGGAATGGAAAGCAAATGCTATAGGAAAGATAGAGGAAGGAGATAATGTCCAGCTGCACAGGGCACTGCGGCAGTGCAACAGAGGGAGTTGAAAATTTATGGCCGACTGGGAGTCGGAACTGGATGCTCGCTTCTCTATAACGGTTACCTTAACGGCCTCGGACATCAGGACACGCTTTCCGTTACATCCAAAAGCCAACTTCCCACTCGCTGCACCGCATCGACCCCCGACCATTAACCCCCTACCCGCAGATTACTAATTCCCGAAGGAGTTCTAACGTTGGTTGTGCATCAGCTTGAAACATTTTCATCAAACAGCCGTCGGGCCCATAGAATTACTGAGATGAGTGGTGTCTGTTCTGTTGGACGTGTCCAACAGAACAGACACCTCTCAATATCTTTAACAAGTGTCTACCAGTGTATGGGTCTTCCGGTAGCCCCAACGTGCACCAGTGTTGAGGGTTGCAACAATTTAAGCAACCAAATAAACCTGTTATAAACAAATTAAAATATAATTTCTCGTATCTAATCTACGTGGTATTTAAGCAAAACCTATGTTGGTGCAGTAGGATTGTTCGACAATCAGTTACAAATTCTGATTCTCTAAATTTTCTCAGCAGTGTTCCTCGTAAGGGGTGTCGCCTACCCTTCGGGAATTCCCATTTGATAGAAGGTAATTGACTGCCAATGGGCACTGATTTATATCAGTGGGTTCTAAATTGGTGCTGGACCAAGATTCGAACCCAGGTCTCCTCCTACAAGGCAGATGCGCTGACACTACGCCATCTGCACACTGTGGTCACCACATCCACATGGAGTACCCCAGCACGCCTCGAATCAGACCCAAATTCTCAACTTATACTGCAAACTACTTTGCTCATTAGCCTCAATACTCGTGACACCTCGCCATTTCCCGTAAGATTTAGAGCTGGTGTACCTCTGCACTGAAGGGATCATTAGGCATCATCACCGTAATTGTATATCTGTCGTCTTTGTTCTTTTGGTCATGCTCGAAAGAAAAGACACCACTGATATATTCCCATTCGAGTTCCTAAAGCATCTCTGCAGCACTTGCATGTTGTTCAGATCTACTGGTAAAAAATCTAGCAGCCAATCTCTGAGTTGCTTCGATGTCTTCCTTTAATCCTATCTGGCGCAGGACCCAAACACTTCAGCAGTACTCAAGAATAGATCGCACTATTGTCCTGCATGCGGTGTCCTCTACAGATGATACACACTTCCTTAAAATTCTCCCAGTAAACCGAAGTTGACCATTCTCCTTCCCTACCACAATCCTCACATGTTCTTATAGATCTTATAATTCATTTCTTCCCTGAGACATTTAAGTTTCATCTTTGTCTAGGATAATGATGGAAGAAATGAATTAAAACTTGTGCTACCGCCAGGGCTTGAACCCGGGTCTTCTTTCTTACTAGGCAGAAATGCTGAACATAGAACAAATTTTAATTCATTTCTACAGCTTCCATCATTATCGTAGATAAAGATGAGATTTTTAAAAATCTCGGGGAAAATTTAATTATAAGATCTATAAGAACATGTGAGGATTGTGGTAGGGAAGGCGAATGGTAAATTCAGTTTACTGGGAGAATTTTAAGGAAGTGTGTATCATCTGTAGAGGAGACCGCATGCAAGACAACAAATGGTTAAAATGGCTTTGAGCACTATGGTACTTAACATCTGAGTTCATCAGTCCCCTAGATCTTAGAACTACTTAAACCTAACTAACCTAAAGACATCACACACATCCATGCCCGAGGCAGGATTCGAACCTGCGATCGTGGCGCTCGTGCGGTTCCAGTCTGAAGCGCCTAGAACCGCACGGCCACACCGGCCGGCTTGAAAGACAACAGTGCGACCTATTCTTGAGCACTTCTGGAGTGCTGGATCAAATTTAATTTATTTCTTCAGCTTCCTTCATTATCGTAGATAAAGATGAGATTTAAAAGTCTCGGGGAAAATTAAATTATGAGGTCTATAAGAACATGTTTGTTCGATTTCGAACCGCTTTCCAGCTTTATGCCCAGATATTTAAACAGCGTGAGTGTGTCAAGCAGGAAACCACTAATGTTGTGTCAGAGCATTATGGGTTTGTGTTTCCTACCCGTCTGCATTAACTTACATTTTTCGACATTTAGCGCCAGCTGCCGTTCATCAGACCAACTAGAATTTTTTTTTATGAGTCAGTCATCTTCAATACATTCCGATACACCATAGCATCCTCAACCAGCAACCTATATACAAAAGTCTTGTGACTCTTCCCCTTGTAGTGTAGTCTCTGATGAACAGTAGCCGTTGAGAACAACGTATTGGGTTGTATTACTTAAGCAATTTTGAACACGACAAAGGTCGCCACCCGCAGGACTCCGAGGCTGGTCACACCATTCAAAACGCCCGCAGGCCCCAGGCAGCAGCTAAAATGTTACAACTGTGTCAAGATAATTCACATTACTACTTCAGCCAACTATTCATCGGGGCGAGTTCTGGGTGTATAACGACGCCCCCAAGATAAGGCATCAAAGGAAGCAGAGAAATTATTCACCACCGCCGAAGAAGGTGAAGATCTAACCATCGTCGGGCAGCATGGTGAGAGTGCTTTTTGGGATTTTCGTGGTTTGCTATTTGTGAGAGGTAAATCGTCACATGAACATACTACCGATATCTACTGTCGACATCACGGGAGGCCGTCAAGAGGAAGCATTGCGGAAAGCTGACCAAGTGGACGCTTTCCCTCTATGACAAAGCTCGATCTCACTCCACACAGGATTCGTTTATAAACACTGCTTCCTTCGGTTATCAAATTTTGTCTCACTTGCATCTCCACATGTTCTGCTGACAGGGCACCCAGTGGACTTTTCCCTAGGATGAACAAACCATTGCGCAACAGACATTCCAGTAATGAAGGTGAGACGATTCTAAGAAAGAGCCTCCATGAATACCGAAATGCATACATTTACAACCAAAGTCTCCACTATGTCATCCATCGTTGAGATAAATCTGTCGCACTGAAGGATCAGTAATTAGAGAATAACTAACACCATCTAACACCAAGATCCGTGATTGCACTTTTACACTGTCCAGTAACATTAGTGTGAACAACTGTCAACAATCTGAATAACCATCATCGTCAGCACCGGCTGCTGCGAGACGTATAGGAAGAGAGTCAGTGAGGTTCTGGAAGGCACACTTGGCGACTCTAATGCCATGGCCAGTTGCACTTGGTTTCTCGATTGATCAGCTACGGCGAATACACTCCGATCTAAGTGGTCCCACACGTTCTGGACTGCGCTTAAACCGAGGGAGACTGGTGGCCAGGGGAGTACGATGATCTCATCTTGGTGCTCTTTGAATCACTCACATATTCTGTGAACTGTGTGACCACGGTCCCGCTGGTAGGTGCCATCGTTCCAAGGAAAAACAAACTGCATGTGGGGGTGGACATGGCGCCAATATAGATGCATATTTTTGTTGATCCATTACGCCTTCCAGAATGACAGAGAATGCCTTCCAGAGAATGCCACGAAACCATTCTCCAGACCATTACGTTCCATTCTCCGGCCTGGACGCTTCCGACGATTGTTGCAGGGTATTTGCGTTCATATGTTTCGCGCCTTCCACACCAACAGCCATGCGTTCGACTGAGCATAAAACGTGATTCATCTGAAAAGGTCACCTGTCGCCAACCAGTGGCCGTCCAGCTGTGACGTTGGAGTGCACCTAACCTTTGTCGCCGATGAACGATAGTCAGCACGGATGCATGAAGGAGACAACGTTCGCTGAACAGTCGTTGGTAGCCCCTTGGTTCATCCGGGCGGTCAGTTTTTCAGCGGTTGCCCGTCTGTTCGTCGTACACATATCTGCAACCGTCGTTCACCTCTATCTACACTCCTGGAAATGGAAAAAAGAACACATTGACACCGGTGTGTCAGACCCACCATACTTGCTCCGGACACTGCGAGAGGGCTGTACAAGCAATGATCACACGCACGGCACAGCGGACACACCAGGAACCGCGGTGTTGGCCGTCGAATGGCGCTAGCTGCGCAGCATTTGTGCACCGCCGCCGTCAGTGTCAGCCAGTTTGCCGTGGCATACGGAGCTCCATCGCAGTCTTTAACACTGGTAGCATGCCGCGACAGCGTGGACGTGAACCGTATGTGCAGTTGACGGACTTTGAGCGAGGGCGTATAGTGGGCATGCGGGAGGCCGGGTGGACGTACCGCCGAATTGCTCAACACGTGGGGCGTGAGGTCTCCACAGTACATCGATGTTGTCGCCAGTGGTCGGCGGAAGTTGCACGTGCCCGTCGACCTGGGACCGGACCGCAGCGACGCACGGATGCACGCCAAGACCGTAGGATCCTACGCAGTGCCGTAGGGGATCGCACCGCCACTTCCCAGCAAATTAGGGACACTGTTGCTCCTGGGGTATCGGCGAGGACCATTCGCAACCGTCTCCATGAAGCTGGGCTACGGTCCCGCACACCGTTAGGCCGTCTTCCGCTCACGCCCCAACATCGTGCAGCCCGCCTCCAGTGGTGTCGCGACAGGCGTGAATGGAGGGACGAATGGAGACGTGTCGTCTTCAGCGATGAGAGTCGCTTCTGCCTTGGTGCCAATGATGGTCGTATGCGTGTTTGGCGCCGTGCAGGTGAGCGCCACAATCAGGACTGCATACGACCGAGGCACACAGGGCCAACACCCGGCATCATGGTGTGGGGAGCGATCTCCTACACTGGCCGTACACCACTGGTGATCGTCGAGGGGACACTGAATAGTGCACGGTACATCCAAACCGTCATCGAACCCATCGTTCTACCATTCCTAGACCGGCAACGGAACTTGCTGTTCCAACAGGACAATGCACGTCCGCATGTATCCCGTGCCACCCAACGTGCTCTAGAAGGTGTAAGTCAGCTACCCTGGCCAGCAAGATCTCCGGATCTGTCCCCCATTGAGCATGTTTGGGGCTGGATGAAGCGTCGTCTCATGCGGTCTGCACGTCCAGCACGAACGCTGGTCCAACTGAGGCGCCAGGTGGAAATGGCATGGCAAGCCGTTCCACAGGACTACATCCAGCATCTCTACGATCGTCTCCATGGGAGAATAGCAGCCTGCATTGCTGCGAAAGGTGGATATACACTGTACTACTGCCGACATTGTGAATGCTCTGTTGCCTGTGTCTATGTGCCTGTGGTTCTGTCAGTGTGATCATGTGATGTATCTGACCCCAGGAATGTGTCAATAAAGTTTCCCCTTCCTGGGACAATGAATTCACGGTGTTCTTATTTCAATTTCCAGGAGTGTATGACCCGTGGAGCACCACAGTTGCCTCGGCGCTGGCTTTGAATAGCACCGTTTTGTCATGCACGGTATACTTTAACCGCGGCGGCACATGAACAGTTTTTGCTGGCCCTTGTGGCCGAGCGGTTCTAGACGCGTCAGTACGGAACCGCGCTGCTGCTACGATCGCAGGTTCGAATCCTGCCTCGGTCATGGATGGGTATGATGTCCTTAGGTTAGTTAGGTTTAAGTAGTTCTAAGTCTAGGGGACAGATGACCTCAGATGTTAAGTCCCATAATGCTCACAGACATTTTGAACACCACTGATACATTCCCATCTGAGTTCCCACAGTATCTCCGCAGCACTTACATGTTGTTCAAATCTACTGGTAACAAATCTAGCAGCCCATCTCTGAGTTGCTTCGATAGTTTCCTTTAATCCCATACGGCGCAGTACCCAAGCATTCCAGCAGTACTCAAGAATAGTTTGCACTATCGCCCTGCATGCAGTCTCCATTTGAACGCGAACAGTTTACAAATTTAGACGTTTCGGAAATGCCTCTATCCTTGGCCCTGAAGCCAATGATCATGTCCTTTTGGACGTTGCTTCATTACGACAACGACTGCACTGCCTTCCACATTCTCCCGACACACTTTACATACCCTCCACTGGTAGTACTGCCACGTGCCATCTGTGAGTGATTATTGCACGTTGACGTCGAACATAAGCCGTTCTCACATTAATGTGACTGGTCCGTGCATTTTCCCAGGTGATAATGAAAACTTTGAGACTATTCCTCGTGTAATACTATCTCAAACTGCGTTTTTTGCTAATTTTGGCACTGGGCCGAAACAAGGCACCATTCTTAGCAGCTCACGTGGAAAGTGCCACTTTACTGTGCATGCATATTAAACAAGAGACAGAGTATAGTATACTTTGAAGATGGAAACATATCACGCTTAAATTGGAAAAACACCAAGGGCGAATGTAACAAAGCGTCTTACGTTATTTCAGTGTCTTCAGTTTGTCGTATACCGTAACTCATTTTCCATCTCCCATTTCAGTGCATTTAGTATTTGTTCTAGAGGGAATAACCTGCTGGCAGCACTGGTCTTGCAAGGAGACGGCACGACCGTGGGGTCGGGGAATTGTCCGAAATTTTGTGTGGTGAAAGAGGACCCCTAACACCTCACGTGGTTAAAATATTAGGACGCACTACCCGGAAAATTCCGGGAAAAATCGATCCAAAGTTTCTTAGGTGCCTTATGAGTATAAAATGTTAGTCCATTACCGACCCGCCGTCTGGCCTAGATGCCGACACGGTAGCTCAGCGTGTTTGGTCAGAGAGCTGGTTGGCCTCTGTAATAAAAAAACTGAGTGGAAAGATCACCAAACGAACATTAACGGATGTCCTGTGACGTCCGCAAAGACCGAACACAACGATCAACAACGAACAAAAAAAAAAAAAAGGGAGATGATTAGGGCTTGGACTCTTACGCCATAGGTCTCGGGTTCGATTCCTCTTCTGGCACTTTTTTTTCTTCTGTTTTATTTTCTTTTGTTATTCCACCAACTATTCACAACGTTTCCCAAACCTACATTATCTTTAACAAATTAGTTACATTATTGAATAAAAATTATTTTCTTTTTGTCCAACAACACAATTCATGGCGGTGGGTTTTCCATTTTTCATTGTAAAGTGTATGAGGAGAAACATTGGGTTTTTAATCAGAATAACAAAGTCGATTGGAAAACATTCAATATTTATACATATAATAATAATAAACAAGAACTGCAGTGGTAATTATAAAAACAAACAAAGCAATAATTTTTGCGACATCTTGCGCAACATATAAAAGCGGAATTTTTACAATCACAGGGCGTGTGCAATAAATCTGTACAAAAACATGCTCCATTAACATTTACGAAAATGTTTCGAGTTCCTGATCAGTTTGAGGCAAACTAGGCATATTGGATCATCTCTCGGAACGTTGGTGACGATAATTGACGGTGAATTATAGAATTAATTTTATACAATCTTCCCGGGAATTAATTTCACGATTCTCCTGTAACAATGCGCTGCAAATCTGCAAGCGCTTTATGAAATTTTTAACTTGCCTGTAAAAGTAAACATCACAAAGTTGCACCAAAGAAGTGCATTTTGGAGATATGACTTTTCGTCATCTTGAAAAATTGCATCATGTATCTCCGGATTCGATTGACCTCCCCAAGAGTCAATGAGAAGTGATTATTTATTCTCCCCGACGTAAGATTTTAAACATTTCCAGAGAAAATCCATGGATATAACTGTTGTTAATTTTCCGGACTTCGATGATGTTACGATGACGTTCGTATAAGTATTGGCATAGCCATCTATTAATTTGTGAATACGAGCTCCGAAATGACAGGTCGCTTCTTGTAAGCATATGAAGACATGTGGGAGCAGTTTTCCGGGTAATGTTATTGAATCTTGTGCGGTGTACGAATGCGTCACTTTATTCAAATCAGACTGTTTCACGAAAACTCTTTTAGTCCCTTTTTCAGTGAGAGTCCTGTTGAAAACAGATAGATATTGGTATCCTGAAACAATAGTATTTTTAATATTAAACAATATTCGAATGTGTATGTAAATATCTTTTTCTATAATTAAATTTGAATTGATATATTTTACATAGGTAAAAACATTTTGTACGCAGAAAACATGTAGTTACCTGTTTGGTGAGTATTTATCACATAATCCTCATGGTATTGAGCGATTAAACAGCACGTCTGCCGACGAAAGGTCTCCGCAGACACCTGGATGTCCTCCATTGACGCCTCTTCTTTTTTCGAAACCAGTTTCGTGATCTTGCGTTGTAAAATTCTGTGCTGACAACGAGCTGCGGACTGTCGATGCAATTAAATTATTTTCCGTCAACAGCTTTTCATAATACACCACTGCATCTTTCAATCGTAATTTTGATAGATCACTATGAATGGATTCTTCAGGAATTACTTCTCCTATTCCAGATGAGCCGCCGGCCAGAGTGGCCGAGCGGTTCTAGGCGCTTCAGTCTGGAGCCGAGCGACCGCTACGGTCGCAGGTTCGAATCCTGCCTCGGGCATGGACGTGTGTGATGTCCTTAGGTTATTTAGGTTTAATTAGTTCTAAGTTCTAGGCGACTGATGACCTCAGATGTTAAGTCCCATAGTGCTCAGAGCCATTTTGAACCAGATGAGCCAGCAACTTCTTCAGTCGACATGTTTAACCTCGGATCGGAATAACACGTTGAAATTTGAAACAGGCTCGTCTGTTCACAACGAAATCGAAAAACTAACTGCCGTTTACTGCTCACGGCTCGCGCACAGTCCTATGCGCAGATGACCGTTATAATCTCAAGGGGACCTTTACAAAGCCCCTTGAAACCCCATAAAACGAAATAGAACAACGAGCACGAATATTTTTCAGTGAATGAAAAGTTTTACGTTCTTGAGCTTAAATAGTGTATTAAAAATAATGTAGGTTTGAGAAACTTTTTGAATAACTGATGGAATAACAAAAGAAAAAAAGTTTCAGAGGAGGAATCGAACCCGAGACCTCTGGCGTATGAGTCCAAGCCCTAGCCATTTTTTTTTTTTTACCTCGTTTTGTTCGCTTTTGTTCGTTGCATCTGCTCGGGGCGGACGTCGTGACATCTGTTTAAGTCTGTTGTTGACCGATTAACTCAGTTTTTTTATTACAGAGGGCAGCTAACCCTCTGACCGAACACGCTGAGCTACCGTGCCGGCAATCATCTAGGCCAGACGGCGACTCGGCAATGGATTAACATTTTATACTCATACCGCACCTACGAAATTTTGGATCGATTTTTCTCGGGATTTTCCGGGTAGTGCGTCCTAATATTTTAACCACGTGAGGTGTTAGTTGTCCTCTTTCACCACACAAAATTTCGGACAAATTCCCGACCCCACGGTCGTGCCGTCTCCTTTTTAGTCTCTGGGTACGGCACAGGACGGAGGGATTAGAAACAGACCGCGTAGTTTCAGTGTACATTGTTGTGTTCCTTACATACTTAGCTCGACTAGCAACAAATTGAAATAAATATTTTCAGTCTCAGATGCACATTTTTAATTAGAGTAAAAGTTTCGAACACTCAGGACAGTCTTCAGATCTAAAACAAAGTAAAACTAAGTAGTTGCGTCAACAACCCGCCTTCTCTACTCACAACCACATATTAGAGTACATAAAAATTACAGTACTCTCATATGCGGCTCTGAGTAAACAAGACGGACCGTTGACGCTATTACTCAGTTTTACTTTGTTCTATATCTGAAGGTGATCCTGAGGGATCTAAACCGGTAATCTAATTAAACATGTGTAACTGAGAGGGAATAAGTAAATGAGAATTACCTTAAATATCGATACACTTGCTGATTCTCACAAGGTGAATATGTCTGCTATAGTGTATTCTCAATATTATTGATTGGTGATTAGCTGGAAGAGACCAAACAGCGAGGTCATCGGCTTCATCGGATTAGGGAAGGAAGTCGGCCATGCCCTATCAAAGAAACATCCCGGCATCTGCGTGAAGCGATTTAGGGAAATCACGGAAAACCTAAACCACGATGGCCGGACGCGGGATTGAACCGTCGTCCTCCATAATGCGACTCCAGTGTGCTAACCTATGCGTCACCTCGCTCGGTTATTCAGTATGCCAAGGAATGTATTCGAATATCTAGAACATCCTTACTACTCAAAGTGAATGGAAATAAACCATGGAAGTGATGATTCTCGGTGTTTATATCATTCTTATGGACAACTTGGGGTGTAAGGTATGTGATGCGTCTCAAACAGCCTCTCCATACAAATGTCAACCTCACCTTCACGAGTTGCAGCCAAGGATTGCTGCACGGTACACCCTGTTACCACTAACGAGGATATGGCGACCGAGTATCTACCGGAATAAGGAGACACCCTCTACCAAGCGAAACGGCCTCCTAGGAGGGCGGATGAGCAAGTAGAGGCAGGGCACTCTCTTGTCCTTGGGATGGGAAACTGTCCCTAAAGGCGGAAGAGCCACAGATGGCCAACGGCATAGAATGAAGAAGGCAAGGAGAAACCACTTCATTAAAGATCTAATTAGATTTCTCAAGTATCAGCAGCCGTAATATGAATATGAAACAAGCTCTAGTAAAAATGCAATCCGGAGTAATAGCCCCTCATTCGGATCTCCGGGAGGGGACTACCAGAGATCTCGTTTCAACAGTTCATAGGAAGATAGGAAATAAAAAGAGCTATAGTAGAATTGGAACGTGGAACGTCCGCACCTTACTGCAGATGGGGAAGCTCGAAAACCTTAAGCAAGAAATGAAGAAAATGAAGTTGGATATACTAGGAGTGTCTGAAATGAGATGGCCTAACTGCGGAGATTTTTGGAGTGATGAGTACAGGATAATTCACACAAGAACGATAGAAGATAGACCTGGAGCAGGTGGGGTTGGAGTAGTTATGAGTCGAAAATTGGGGCAGAGAGGGAAGGGATATATACAATATGGAGGAAGGATAATACTTGTCAGTCTGGAAACCAAACCTACAGAGACGGTTGTGATACAGGTCTATATGCCTACCACAAACCAGGAGGATGAGGAAGTTGAAGCTGTATATGAAGAGTTAAATGGAGCCATGAGAGGAATCAAAGGAGAAACAAACTTAATAATTATGGGAGACTGGAACACAATAGTAGGAGATAAAGAGGTACAGCCAGCTGTTGGACGCTACGGCCTTGGTAAAAGGAATGATAGAGGAGACCGACTTATAGAATTTTGTAACAGGAATCAACTGATAATATCGAACACGTGGTTTCAACATCACCCCCGTAGAAGATACACCTGGAAGTTACCAGGGGATAGAGAACGATACCAAATTGATTACATTCTAGTCAAAAATAGATTTAGAAATCAACTAAAAGACTCTAGAGCATACGCAAGCCCAGATATTGTGAGTGATCACAACATGGTTGTTGCGGAATGCCGACTCAAGTTTAAATGCATAAGGAAGAAAATAGGAAATGGAAAACTGGATATAGGGAAGCTTGGAAACCGTGAGACGCAGAAGGAGTTCCAAGAAAGGGCTAAGGATCTAATTCAACAGCATCCTATAGAAAATGTAGAACAACATTGGGAAAATATGATAGATGACCTAATAAAAGCAGCTGAAGAGATAATTGGAAAACAAAAACCTGAAAAGAGGAAGGAGTGGATAACTAATGAAATAATACTTACGTTTGAGGAAAGAAGGAAGCTCAAAAATAATGAAACGGAAGAAGGGAAAACGGCATACCGAGTGCTTAGGAACAAAATCAACAGGAAGTTGAAGCAGGTAAAAGAAAGATTCCTTGAAGACAGATGCAAAGAAGTTGAAGACCTTCTGAAGAAAGGGAACCTTGAATTAGCATACAAAACAGTGAAACGCTTCTTCTCAGGAGGACAAAGGATTAGATGTAATGCCCTAATAAGAGAGGATAATAAGATGGTGTATAATCATGAAGATATAGCACTTACGTGGAAGGAATACCTAGAGAAATTATATGGAGGCAACGTACAAGATGACATGATTGAAATTGAGGACGAAGTAGATAAAGATGAACTAGGAGACAGCATACTAAGGTCTGAATTTGATCAGGCACTACAGGCACTTAAGCACGGAAAAGCACCAGGAATTGACTCACTGCCTGCAGAAATCATCAAAGCAGCTGGAACAGAAATAAAAGATAAATTCTATAAATTAATCTGCCAAATATATGATACTGGAGAGCTGCCTGAGGACTTCAAAAAGTGTATTATTGTTCCATTACCAAAGAAAATGCCAGCAAAATCGTGTGCACAATACAGAACCCTCAGCCTAACATCACATGCATCAAAAATTTTGACGACCATCCTCCTTAGAAGAATTGAAGGGAACGTGGAATGCATGCTCACAGAAGACCAGTTTGGCTTTAGAAGAGGGAGAGGTACGCGAGAAGCCATTATGGCCCTAAGGCTCATAATAGAAAAAAGAATGGAAAAAGGAAAGGACACCTACATAGCATTTATTGACCTCGAAAAAGCCTTTGATAAGGTTGAATGGAAAAAGCTATTCCAGATATTGAGGGAAACTGGAGCTAAGTATAAGGACAGGAGAACGATATGGAACATATACAAAGAAGAGGTGGCAATAGTGAGATGTGGGGAACATCAACAACAAGCAAAAATTAAACAGGGTGTGAGACAGGGATGTGCACTCTCCCCTGTCCTCTTTAATATGTACATACAGAAAGCAATGGACGAGGTCAGAGAAAAGTTAGGACAAGCTAATGGAATCAGGATCCAGGGAAAAATAGTTGATATGCTGCGTTTTGCGGATTACATTGCTGTCCTAGCGGAAAATGAGGAAGAATTACAAGTAGTGTTGGAGGAAATGGAAAACACTCTTGCTACACGGTACAACATGAAAATTAATAAGTCAAAAACAAAAATCTTAGTTGCAAGCAAACAAAATAATCAAGCAATTACGAATATAAGGCTGAATGGAGAGAAGCTGAAAGAAATACAAGACTTTGTCTACTTGGGAAGCAGAATAACATCAGATGGTCGTAGTAGGAAAGATGTAATAAGTAGAATAAATCAGGCGAAGATTGCATTCTACAAAAGGAAAGGACTCCTCACATCAAATATGATAAGTCTGTCGTTAAGGAAGCGGTTAATAAAGACCTTTGTTGGGAGTGTGCTTCTCTACGGCAGCGAAACCTGGACACTTGGAGAGGACGAAAGAAGAAGGATTGAAGGATTCGAAATGTGGTGTCTGCGAAGGATGTTAAAAATTCCATGGACGGCCAGGATGACAAATGAAGAAGTCCTGCAGAGAGCGGAGGAAATTCCAGTTCTTTGGCAGACGGTCAAGAAGAGGAGAGATATATGGATGGGACACATTCTGAGACATGAAAGTCTTCTCCACACTATAACGGAAGGCCTTGTGGAGGGCAAAAGGGCAAGAGGCAGACCTAGAAGAAAGTACATAAGCCAGATAATGCAGGACCTAGCATGCGGAAGTTTCACGGAATTGAAGAGGCTGGCCGACAATCGCACTGAATGGAGAGCTGCTGCAAATCAATCTTAGGATTGGCAACTTAAGAAGAGATGGACAACTTGAGTCATTATTTAATAATGGTTCAAATGGCTCTGAGCACTATGGGACTCAACTGCTGAGGTCATTAGTCCCCTAGAACTTAGAACTAGTTAAACCTAACTAACCTAAGGACATCACACATATCCATGCCCGAGGCAGGATTCGAACCTGCGACCGTAGCGGTCTCGCGGTTCCAGACTGCAGCGCCAGAACCGCGCGGCCACTTCGGCCGGCATTATTTAATATTTCATCATCAGATCTGAGAGTTTTAAGTAGAAACAGAACAATAAATAAAACCACTTCGCCACTAACACATCGCTTCTGTTCAAATTAGAACAGGAAAAGAGCTTAGATGGATGTTGAACCGCCTCTACGTCAGCAAATCCTGATTCTTGATATCTGAGAACTGAATTTATCATGGAACAAATGAAATTACTAACTAATTGGTTTGTGTGTCGAGTATGCAAATTTCGTCTTCTATCGGTGTTTTCATTATTATTTGTGGGTGTTACCTTAACAAATATTAATGTCTCAATACATTTTGTCTGTGAAATACTATCACTGCATAAGTTTTTCTTCCAGCTTCTAGTTCTATTGTTTCATAAGATAGAATATAATTTTCTGTTCGCAGTTAATGACTCAGCCTCATTTCGTATTTATATTGTTGAATGAAGATTAAATGAGACGCAATTCTTTAGATCCAGACTCACAGTTCTTGAAAGTTTAGTAATAAGTAATCTGGCCAGATTGAAACAGATCCGTGAATAACTGGTATTTACAGCAGTTCGCGTTTTGAGAATACTCACGTTGTCATTCACACTGCTGTCCAACCAGTGCTTTACCTTCTGTCTCCCCAGGTGGCAGCATGTGCAAGACGCATACCCGGTGAGGATGCAGCAGTCCGCCACTAGATGGCAGCGGCATGAGTACAGTGTGGATAACGTATCTGCGGTATGTAACAGGTAGATGTTTTTGATCAAACGAGGACATGTCACTCATTTCCGACCAGCTGATAACTGACAAGCTAACGGGAAAAACAGAATGATAAACAAATAGTATAGCCAAGAGTTCAAATGTACAGAAGTTTACATATAATTCGGTAGGGAATTTTTAAGCAATGAAGGTGATTCCACGGGGAAAAAGAGCATAGTCGGACCATAAGCGCGTAGACATCATTAGTTACATAGTACCTAAACAAATATTCATAACTCTTCAGTGAAAAGAAATGACTTGTAAAACTACCTTTAGCTTCTCTTAATCTTCTACATCTTCATCTACATATATACTCCGCTAGCCACCAAGCGGTGTGTGGCGGAGGGCACAATTCGCGCCCCTCTGTTCCACTCGCTGATCGCACGAGGGAAAAAAACGATTGTCTGAACACCTCAGTACGAGATCTAATTTCTCTTTTCTTTGAGTGATGACCACTGCGCGATTTGAAAGCTGGTGGTAATGATATATGCTCTACATCCTCGGCGAAGATCGTATTTCGGAATTTAGTGAGCAGCCCCTTCCGTTTAGGGCGTCGTCTATCTGCAAGTGTATCCCACTTCAAACTTTCTATGAGATTTGTAACGCTCTCGCGATGGCTAAACGTACCAGTCACGAATCTTGCTCCTCTTCTTTGGACCTTCTCAATCTCTTGAATGAGACCCAACTGGTAAGGGTCCCATACAGACGAACAGTACTCTAAGACTGGACGAAGTAACGTATTGTAAGCAATTTCCCTTGTTGAAGGACTGCATCGCTTCACGTTTCTGCCAATAAACCGCAATCTAGAGTTCGCCTTGACCGTTACTTGTGTAATCTGATCATTTCATTTGAGATCATTTCGAATAGTCACACCCGGACACTTGACGGATGCTACCGCTTCCAAAGACTGGGCATTTATTTTGTACTCGTACATTAATGAAGATTTTCGCCTTGTTATACGCAGTAGGTTACTTATCGAGAGATAACTGCCAGTCGTTGCACCACGCATTTATTTTCTGCACATCCTCATCGATTTGTTCACAACTTTCGTGTGATACTACTTTCCTGTAGGCCACAGCATCATCGGCAAACAGTCTAATGCCGCTGTCAATACCATCAACCAGATCGTTTATGTAAATCGTAAATAGCTGCGGACCTTCGTCCAAAAGACGCTCAATTTTACTTAACTGTGCATGGTTAACAACTATTCAGCTAAAAGTTGTTCAAAATACAAAATGAAAGGCGTTTATAAACGTTTTACTGTTATGAGAGCATGATCTTTTATCAGATGAAAAGTTTTCTGTGTAGCTATCATATTAAACAGCATCAGAAAGTTCTTGCAATAACAAATTTTAATTGAAAAAATTAAGGAACAATTCCCAATTATTGATGAACAATATATCATAAATTAACTGCTACTGCCTGTGTTGAAACATCCGCCCTCTACTAAATAATACAAAACATGCATTAGGACGTCCAAAAATTTCTAATTTGAATACCACTCTCTTTACAGTATCTCTTTAAGTATCTGCATGACATTGTTATCAGTTGTCCATTGGAGAACTAAAACTTACAAACTTAATTTATGGTGTTCGAGCGAGAAAGGCTTTGCTCCTTCTATTACCACGCAACTCATATCCGACATCACAAATACAGCACGACGGTTACGCCCAACATAACGAATACATCACGACACTTTACAAGCACTCGTCATTGGCAAGCACACGTTGCAGGGATGCACTTCATAACAGGTCAGAGAATACAAAGCACCTTTAATATTATCTTGCTCAAGACTGCCATGAGGGATTCCCGTGCCATTCCCAACGCTCGTTACCAAGTGCAAGACTGACATTGACTTTTTTCCTATTGTGCACTCTGGCTGTATACATTATCTAGTGTGCGCTGTCCACAATAATTTTCTCCTCCTCTCATTCTCTCCTTATACGCTAGTATTTTAATTCCACTTTTTGGTTGGCCTTTTCAGTTTCTTCTACTTTTTCTCAGGTTAATGTTTTACGTGGTTTCAAGCTCTATAAGCACTTGTGAATCATGTCCTTGCATGCCAGGTCCAAATCGAATCACCCAGTTCAGTACGTCTGTTTTCGTATCCCTTTTCTTTCCATGTAACAAGTTGAATTACTCCAAAAAAGTTTCTGTTCTCTCGTTCTTTTTTTTTTTTTTCGTCAACGTACTTCAATAATTCTGCGTCCTGCCGCCTCTGCTACTACAGCATTCCATCCTTCCAAGACTATAAGATTTTCATCATCTTCCAAATTTTATTAGTTTTTACATTCTCTCCATTAGCTTCTAGTCCAGGTATTTATACCTAAATGGTGGATATCATTCATGTTTTACTTCAGACGTTTGCCATGCTACGACTCCTACGGATTACTGTGCGGTTTGCATTACAGATTCATTGTTAATATTCAAATATATGAGGCAATAGCAAAATGGTGATGTAGTAAATTCATATTAATTTAAAGCATAACCCACCACCTGTGAAAACACAGCGCTGAGGTATAGCAACTGCATGACGTTGGCAGCTTCAATCGTCCCAGCCAATGCCGTACATCGATAACTCTAGTGAACTACCCTTTCCTGTGACCTAGGGTTGTAATCATATATCGGACCTCGGTGTGTCATTCAGTAATCGTGCCACCTCATCGATATGTGGTGATTCACAGTACCATATTTTCTTATTGCTGGTTGTTGTTGGTGTTATGGTCTCCAGTCTGAAGCTTGGTTTGATACAAATTTGCATGCTGCTCTGCTCTGAGCAAACCTCTCATCTCGGAATGACTACTGTAGTCAACATTCTTCTTAATCTGCTTGCTACATTCATCTCTCGGTCTCCCTCTACGACTTTTACCCCCTCCCCCACTTCCCTCCCACACTAAATTGGTGATCTCTTGATACCTCAGGTTGTGTCCTGTCAACCGATCCCTTCTACTAGTCAGGTTTGTCACAAATTTCTTGATAATTTTTTCATAATGCGGGGCCACACTCATAATATATTTCTTTAAAGTCAGTACCGCCATTAGACTGTTGTTTATTTACAGAGCTACATTTACACTTACACAATTATGATTTTGGCTTCAAAGTGTCATAAATTGCCTAGGATGGCCGTATTAAAGACACTATTAATACGACAGTATGCCATCTTAGGCAATTTATAACACT
The DNA here is from genome assembly GCF_023864275.1 of Schistocerca cancellata. Taxonomy (NCBI): domain Eukaryota; kingdom Metazoa; phylum Arthropoda; class Insecta; order Orthoptera; family Acrididae; genus Schistocerca; species Schistocerca cancellata. The sequence goes on from NC_064634.1 coordinate 217,294,260, forward strand.
TAAAACACTTGATAGTGGCATTTTGAATCCGAAATAATGATTGTGTAAGTGTAAATGTAACACTGTAAATAAACAACAGTCTATTGTCTGACTTTAAAGACACAAATTTCTTATTTCCTATCCAGTTCTATTCAGCATCTTCATGTTAGTAACGTGATCTACCCATCTAATCTTCAGCATCCTCCTGTAGCACCACATTTCGAAAGCTCCTATTCTCTTCTTGTCCAAACTATTCATCGTACATGTTTCACTTCCATAATGGCTATGCGCCATACAAATACTTTCAGAAATTGCTTCCGGACACTTATATCTATATTCGATGCTAGCAATATTCTTTTCTTCAAAAACAATTTTCTTGCCATTGCCAGTCGACATTTTATATCCCCTCTACTTCGGCAATCATCAGTTATTTCCCTGTCCAAATAGCAAAACTCATCTATTGCTTTAAGTGTCTCTGTTCATCAGCTCCACCTAATTCAATTCAACTACATTCAGTTATTCTTGTTTTGCTTTTCTTGGTGTTCTCTTATGCCCTCATTTCAAGATACTGCCCATTCCGTCCAGGTGCTCTTCCAAATCCTTTCCTGACATAATTGAAAAGTCATCGGCAAACCTCAAAGCTTTTATTTCTTCTCCCTGAACTATAATTCCTTCTCCAGATTTTTCTTTGTTTTCCTTGCCTACTTCCTTAATGCACAGATTGAATAACATCGGGGATAGGCTACAATCCTGCCTTACTCCCTTCTCAATCACTCCTTCCTTTTCATGCGCCTCGACTGCCGTCTGGTTTCTGTACAAGCTGTTAAAAGGCTTTCGTTCCTATCTTCAGAATTTCAGAGAGATTATTCCAGTCAACAATGCAAAAGCCTTCACCAAAACAAATCGTAGGGTCAGTATTGCGTCGCGTGTCCCTACATTTCGCCGAAATCCTAACTGACCTTCCCCAAGACTGGCTTCTACCAGCATTTCCATTCGCCTATAAGGAATTCGTGGTAGCATCTTGCAACTCTGACTTATTAAATTGATAGTTCGGTAATGTTCACACCCACCTTTGGTTAATGACTGCATATTAGTAGAAATTTACATTGAAAGAAAGATTAAAAATGCTTTTATATGTTTTTGGACGCTGTAAGTGGGAGCCGAGGGCAATTTTCACCGCTACACGTGGAGTTTGCGTCACTGGATTCAACGATATGGTACCTCTCTTCAAATACCAAACACTTAGGCTCCCTTGGTTACGGAATCACTCACCATTCAACTACCAGCAATTAGCCCATTTTCGAGTTCACTTAGGTCCGGCAAATGACATCACAGCTACACATAACATCTTTTTGACCACGACTGACAGTTGCAACATATTGAGGACACTGCAGAGATGTATTTCGTGGTCAGATACAACAGCACCACCTGCAGACTTGATTATCCAATCATTTATGTTCAAGAATGCATTTTCGCGGCGCTCCCATATTTTGTTCAATCCCTGTAAGTACAGTTTTGGTCTAGTCACTATTGATTTTACATACATACTCATTAACTTAAAATCCCATTACGTAGCAATAACATGTACGTTGCTATGTGCAATAAATATTTTTGATTTGTTGAAGAAAAAGTACAGTTTTGGTCTAGCCACGACTGCTTTTACATACATACTGATTAACTTAAAATTACATTATGTATCAGTAACATGTACGTTGCTATGTGCAATAAATGTTTGATTTGTTGAAGAAAACATACATGTGTTGGTGTAGTGATTTATTTTGTGATTACCTAAACGAAGATATTTTTGAAAATTATCTACTAAGGAAATACTTCGGCGAGTGAAGAACTCATTCTAGAAACATCCCCCATGCTTTAGGTAAGCCACGTCTTCGCAGTATCCTTTCTTCCAGGAGTGCTAGTCTCGATAGTTTCGCAGGAGAACTGTGAAGTTTGGAAGGTGGGAGACCCGGTACTGGCTGAAGTAAGGCTGTAAGGACGGGTCGTGAGTCGTGCTAGGGTAGCGTAGTTGGCAGAGGACTTGATCGTGAAAGGTAAAGGTCCAAATTTCGAGTCTCGGTCTGGCACACAGCTTTAACCTGCCAGGAGGTTTCAAGATTGCAATTATCTGTAACAGGCAGAATGGTGGAGAGCGTTGGTACTGCTCATATTTAGTGCTGTAATCAGGCCCTGTAGGGTATATAAGACACGAGAACAACGTCAAGCTGGCCGCTGTGGCCGAGCGGTTGTAGGCGCTTCAGTCCGGAACCACGGTGCTGCTACGGTCGTAGGTTCGAATCGTGCCTCGGGCATGGATGTGTGTGATGTCCTTAGGTTAGTTAGGCTTAAGTAGTTCTAAGTCTAGAGGACTGATGACCTCAGATGTTAAGTCCCATAGTGCTTAGAGCCATTTGAACCATTTGATTTTGAGCAACGTCAAATGTTGAGTGGTCACTGAAGGATCTCACCGAGCACTCAAATTCTAGTCCTACGTAAAATAGCTAAGCAGATCGAAGGCTGCTAACCAGTCACTCGTTGACCACTCTGGTGTGGTACGATGAGATAGCAAAAGGGAGGCTGAAGTTTTAAATAGGATCACTTGTTCATCTTCACTGCTGTGAAATACGTCTATTCTACTGAACAATTACTGGTAGCTCTTGAGATATTAACTTATTTATTTTATTCCTTAATTAGCTTGTCTCATGCTTTTGCAACCGAACATTAATTAATAAGTATGTAAAGTAGATAATTGTTAAGATTTGTCTTGCATTTTAGAGCCCATGTGAACTAGTCAATTTTTCTTGTTTTGGTCCGTACTACCTCCTCTCAAATTAAGGAAAGCAAAGAGTTTGTACTAGAAGAGATTTGTTGTTTAGCATCGAAGATGAAGAAGTGGTCATACCTCGTAAGCATTTTAGAGCCCATATTTACTAGACTTCTTTACTTCGAACCATCGCCCCTGTCATACCCTTGAATACTTACTATCCCTCGTGGAACACCCTATGTACGTAAATCACCTGACGGACTGGGTGAGCAACAACGTACGGCTGTTTGCTGTTGACGCTTTGTTGTTTGAAAATGTTTCATCGTTGAGTGGCTGTAGGAGGGTACAAGAGGACTCAAACAAGCTTTTTAGTTGGTGTAATGAATGGTAGCTTCCTCTAAATGTAGAAAAAAAAGATAATACAACTGAGTAAGAAAAACAATCCAATAATGTTCGAATGCAGCATTAGTAGTGTGCTGTACGAGGGTCAGCTCGATTAAATATCCAAGAGCAACATTGCAGAGGGGTAATGAAATGAAACTAGCCTGTAAGGACGGACACAGGAAAGGAAAATGGTCGACTTCGGGTTAGTGGGATAATTTTAGGAAAGGGTCGCTCATCTGTGAAGGAGACTGCATATAGACCACTAGAGCAGCCCACTCCTGAGCACTTGTTAAGTATTTGAGATCCCCACAATGTCAGATTAAAGGAAGACATTGAAACAATTAAGGGGCGTGCTGCTAGATTTGTTACCAGCAGGTTCGATCAATGCGCTGTTATTATAGAGATCCTTCGCAGATCCAAGTGAGACTCCTGGAGGGACGAAAAGTTGTTTTCGCAAAGTCGTAAAGCTCTACTAACAAACTTTAGAGAACGTCCATTTGAATCTGACTGCAGAACGATTCTACTGGCGCCAACGTACAATTCGTGCAGAAACCACGAAGATTAGGTACAAGAAACTAGGGCTCGTAATGACGCATATATTCAGTAGCTTTCCTCTCACTCTGTGAGTGGAACAGGAAAGAAAATAAATAGTAGTGGTACAAGGCGACCTCCGACATTCACCATACCACCGTATGGCTTGCGGAGTATTATGTACACGTGGATGTCGCGTTCTAGAGTGAGACAGCTTTTCAGTTTGAAAGAGCTCTCACCGTGAGTGTCCATTTGGCCGGCTAGTCGAACCGTGCATTCGAATGTGACAGTCCCTCGATGTTGGACAACTTGGCAACGCAAGGGCAGCCTTACCCGTCGTCAGGGTTCTGGTCGACCAAGTCAAACCAACACACAGGAGGATTGCCGTACTGTCCACCAAGTATGTCGTAACCTCTTCACATCTGCAACTGATAACCGAGAACAAGTAATGGACTACCTGCAGTATCCAGTGTCATCCGCACCATTGGGCTGTGATTTGCAGCAGCCAGACTAGGGAATTACCGTCGCAAGCGTAGGCTATCGTTAACATCATATCACAAACGGCTGCGTTTGTAATAGTGCTGTGAAGGGAAACATGTTAAAGGGCGTCGCATTTTGCTCAGCAATGAATCGTGATTCTGTAATTTCAATGGTGAGTACAGTGGAGTGATAGAGTGAGATCCCATTCTTCCAATGGTTTGGAGAGCCAAAATGGTGTTGCTCCTGGGGTCATGGTATGGGCAGTCATAGGCTGGTAGTGACTGAGGGAACTCTGACAGAATAACGGCACAACATAACGACACGTCATGGACATTCTCCCTCCTCATATGTTACCTCTCATGCGTCAGTATTGTGGTTCCATTTTTCAACAGGACAATGCTCGTCCACACATAGCAGGTGTCTCTAAAAATTGTTTGCTTCGTGATGAGGTACTGCCCACAAGCAATATCCCGAGGTCTGTATGTGTGCGACCAGCTCGGACGTCAACTCCGAAAAATGTGTGTGAACTCCTAAGGGACCAAACTGCTGAGGTCATCGGTCCCGACTTACACACTACTTGAACTAACTTATGCTAAGAACAACAAACACACCCACGCCCGAGGAAGGACACGAACCTCCGGCGGGAGGGGCCGCGCAGTCCGTGACATGGCGCCTCAAACCTTGCGGTCACCCGGTGGCACGTCAACTACGTTCCAGTGCCAGAATACAGGATATCAATAACCATCTGCAAAAGTTGTGGGCCCGCTTACCGCAAGAGATTTTTTTTTTTTTTTTTCGTCAGTCTACTGACTGGTTTGATGCGGCCCGCCACGAATTCCTTTCCTGTGCTAACCTCTTCATCTCAGAGTAACACTTGCAACCTACGTCCTCAATTATTTGCTTGACGTATTCCAATCTCTGTCTTCCTCTACAGTTTTTGCCCTCTACAGCTCCCTCTAGTACCATGGAAGTCATTCCCTCATGTCTTAGCAGATGTCCTATCATCCTGTCCCTTCTCCTTATCAGTGTTTTCCACATATTCCTTTCCTCTCCAATTCTGCGTAGAACCTCCTCATTCCTTACCTTATCAGTCCACCTAATTTTCAACATTCGTCTATAGCACCACATCTCAAATGCTTCGATTCTCCTCTGTTCCGATTTTCCCACAGTCCATGTTTCACTACCATACAATGCTGTACTCCAGACGTACATCCTCAGAAATTTCTTCCTCAAATTAAGGCCGGTATTTGATATTAGTAGACTTCTCTTGGCCAGAAATGCCTTTTTTGCCATAGCGAGTCTGCTTTTGATGTCCTCCTTGCTCTGTCCGTCATTGGTTATTTTACTGCCTAGGTAGCAGAATTCCTTAACTTAATTGACTTCGTGACCATCAATCCTGATGTTAAGTTTCTCGCTGTTCTCATTTCTACTGCTTCTCATTACCTTCGTCTTTCTCCGATTTACTCTCAAACCATACTGTGTACTCATTAGACTGTTCATTCCGTTCAGCAGATCATTTAATTCTTCTTCACTTTCATTCAGGATAGCAATGTCATCAGCGAATCGTATCATTGATATCCTTTCACCTTGTATTTTAATTCCACTCCTGAACCTTTCTTTTATTTCCATCATTGCTTCCTCGATGTACAGACTGAAGAGTAGGAGCGAAAGGCTACAGCCTTGTCTTACACCCTTCTTAATACGAGCACTTCGTTCTTGATCGTCCACTCTTATTATTCCCTCTTGGTTGTTGTACATATTGTATATGTATTTCTTCAGCCTTGCTTCCATTATTAGCCGTAACGCCAGAATTGCCTCTCTCGTCCCTTTACTTTTCCTAAAGCCAAACTGATCGTTACCTAGCGCATTTTCAATTTTCTTTTCCATTCTTCTGTATATTAGTCTCGTAAGCAGCTTCGATGCATGAGCTGTTAAGCTGATTGTGCGATAATTCTCGCACTTGTCAGCTCTTGCCGTCTTCGGAATTGTGTGGATGATACTTTTCCGAAAGTCAGATGGTATATCGCCAGACTCATATATTCTACACACCAACGTGAATAGTCGTTTTGTTGCCACTTCCCCCAATGATTTTAGAAATTCTGATGGAATTTTATCTATCCCTTCTGCCTTATTTGACCGTAAGTCCTCCAAAGCTCTTTCAAATTCCGATTCTAATACTGGATCCCCTATCTCTTCTAAATCGACTCCTGTTTCTTCTTCTATCACATCAGACAAATCTTCACCCTCATAGAGGCTTTCAATGTATTCTTTCCACCCATCTGCTCTCTCCTCTGCATTTAACAGTGGAATTCCCGTTGCACTCTTAATGTTACCACCGTTGCTTTTAATGTCACCAAAGGTTGTTTTGACTTTCCAGTATGCTGAGTCTGTCCTTCCGACAATCATATTTTTCGATGTCTTCACATTTTTCCTGCAACCATTTCGTCTTAGGTTCCCTGCACTTCCTATTTATTTCATTCCTCAGCGACTTGTATTTCTGTATTCCTGATTTTCCCGGAACATGTTTGTACTTCCTCCTTTCATCAATCAACTGAAGTATTTCTTCTGTTACCCATGGTTTCTTCGCAGCTACCTTCTTTGTACCTATGTTTTCCTTCCCAACTTCTGTGATGGCCCTTTTTAGAGATGTCCATTCCTCTTCAACTGTACTGCCTACGGCGCTATTCCTTACTGCTGTACCTATAGCGTTAGAGAACTTCAAACGTATCTCGTCATTCCTTACTGCTTCCGTATCCCACTTCTTTGCGTATTGATTCTTCCTGACTAATGTCTTGAACTTCAGCCTACTCTTCATCACTACTATATTGTGATCTGAGTCTATATCTGCTCCTGGGTACGCCTTACAATCCAGTATCTGATTTCGGAATCTCTGTCTGACCATGATGTAATCTAATTAAAATCTTCCCGTATCTCCCGGCCTTTTCCAAGCATACCTCCTCCTCTTGTGATTCTTGAACAGGGTATTCGCTATTACTAGCTGAAACTTGTTACAGAACTCAATTAGTCTTTCTCCTCTTTCATTCCTTGTCCCAAGCCCATATTCTCCTGTAACCTTTTCTTCTACTCCTTCCCCTACAATTGCATTCCAGTCGGCCATGACTATTAGATTTTCGTCCCCCTTTACTTACTGCATTACCCTTGCAATATCTTCATACACTTTCTCTATCTGTTCATCTTCAGCTTGCGACGGCGGCATGTATACCTGAACTATCGTTGTCGGTGTTGGTCTGCTGTCGATTCTGATTAGAACAACCCGGTCACTGAACTGTTCACAGTAACACACCCTCTGCCCTACCTTCCTATTCATAACGAATCCTACACCTGTTATACCATTTTCTGCTGCTGTTGATATTACCCGATACTCATCTGACCAGAAATCCTTGTCTTCCTTCCACTTCACTTCACTGACCCTTACTATATCTAGATTGAGCCTTTGCATTTCCCTTTTCAGATTTTCTAGTTTCCCTACCACGTTCAAGCTTCTGACATTCCACGCCCCGACTCGTAGAACATTATCCTTTCGTAGATTAGTCAATCTTTTTCTCATGCTAACCTCCCCCTTGGCAGTCCCCTCCCGGAGATCCGAATGGGGGACTATTCCGGAATCTTTTGCCAATGAAGAGATCATCATGACACTTCTTCAATTACAGGCCACGTGTCCTGTGGATACACGTTACGTGTCTTTAATGGAGTGGTTTCCGTTGCCTTCTGCATCCTCATGTCGTTGATCATTGCTGATTCTTCCGCCTTTAGGGGCAATTTCTCACCCCTAGGACAAGAGAGTGCCCTGAACCTCTATCCGCTCCTCCGCCCTCTTTGACAAGGCCGTTGGCAGAATGAGGCTGACGTCTTATGCCGGAAGTCTTCGGCTGCCAAAGCTGATTATTTATCAAAATTTAGGCAGTGGCGGGGATCGAACCCGGGACCGAAGACGTTTTGATTAGGAATCAAAGACGCTATCCCTAGACCACGGGTACTCCAGCTGGGTAGATTACGACGGCTTTATGACACATTTCCCAACCGGATTTGTACGTGGAGCCAGGCTTGTTGGCGTAAAACGTCGTACTGATAAGTGGGCCATAAGTCGGCCATTACGCTGACGATCTTTTATAATTAATAATTCATCTTAAAATATTAAATGTAACTGCGAGAGACTTCTCAATTTTGATCTTTAATTAATTTCAAAGTTAGAGAGAGTAGAGATAGATTTCATTTACTAAAATTCAGCCGGCCGAAGTGGCCGTGCGGTTCTAGGCGCTGCAGTCTGGAACCGCGAGACCGCTACGGTCGCAGGTTCGAATTCTGCCTCGGGCATGGATGTGTGTGATGTCCTTAGGTTAGTTCGGTTTAACTAGTTCTAAGTTCTAGGGGACTAATGACCTCCGAAGTTGAGTCCCATAGTGCTCAGAGCCATTTGAACCATTTGAACTAAAATTCACAGCACTGAATGAGTTCAGTATGTTACATTTTGGCCGCTCAACGGCAGGTGAGATTACCTCCAGTTTTGCCTTTCAAATAATGAACAAGAAATATTGAAAATCATTCCATTCAATAAGCTCCGCTATATCTCAGTAAATCTTTGTGAAATTTGGTACATAAATAACCAGTAGCCCCTGAGACCCATATTAATAATTACAGTTCGCGTAAGAATACGCATTTTTTTTAAATAGCAACGCTCACGCAAACTATTTATTAGAAGGCGGTGAGTCGCGCGTTGTGTTTCAAAAATATTATATCGTACGTACTTCGGGGCAGCCGATGTCCGCACGTTATCGTCGTATAAGTTAATTAAAAGTCTCATGCTAGCCCACAATATTTAAAGACACCCCAGCCAATAAAGCATAAATAATAATATATACAATATATAATACCATCACCTTAAATATATTATACCGTGATAGAGGTACCGGTGTGTACAGCAATCTGGACCACCACCTCTGAAGGTCTCACTGTATGGTGGTACAACTTACGATGTGTGGTTTTCATGGGCAATAAAAAAGGTAGAAATTATGTTTATGTTGATCTCTATTCCAATTTTCTGCACAGGTTCCAGAACTCTCGGAACCAAGGCGATGCAAAACTCTATCTATTCTCGTATATTCTCATTTCTTATTAATCCTTCCTTGCGCAACTAATAACAGATCTAAAATATCACATTAAAGTCAACTTTTTTCTGCTTTTTTTTTTTTTTTTCAATCGAAATTTCATTGCCGTAAAGCAAGACAGGCGCAACCATTTGTGAAACTTCAATTTTCTGTCTTCCTTCAGCTTCTTCTTTTTTTTAATTTGCAGTTCAATATATGAGCTGAAATAAATTGACTTTATTGAGTATATCACTGTCGTTACTTAAGCTAACATCGCACCCTAAATATATGATACTGAGACTTGCTCCACTGGCTTTTCATCAGTAACAGTTTCTGAATGGACTGCTTGTTTTCTGTAGTTAGCTAAAGCTTTTCTGTTAGTGGTGGATATTTTCAGATTACCACATTGTCGCCGGCCAGAGTGGCCGAGCGGTGCTAGGCACTACAGTCTGGAAGCGCCCGACCGCTACGGTCGCAGGTTCGAATCCTGCCTCGGGAATGGATGTGTGTGATGTCCTTCGGTTAGTTAGGTTCAAGTAGTTTTAAGTTCTAGGGGACTGATGACCTCAGAAGTTAAGTCCCATAGTGCTCAGAGCCATTTGAACCATTTGAACCGCATTGTCTTCATAGTTCATATAATCTAATCATAGCAGTTATTAAAGAATCCAAGATTCGATTACAGCGTAATAATTTCGCCAGAGATAAAAAGGGGGCAGGTTTTGTACGCCGATAACAAACGAAGGACAACAGTACATGTTTATTAGCTGAGAATATTATTTCAAACATACTTCTGTGACCCCACACAGTCCCGTAGGTGACCGGATCTGCCGCGAGGTGCTTGACTCAGCTTACCCCATATCCGTGAATAACTCTCACCGCCAACTCTAGACTGTATCCGGGGTACAGTTACTCACAGAGGCCCAGCGTGGTGTACAATTATCACATGGTAGCAAAATTTTGTAGTTATGCTAATGTCTTAATGCGGAACCAATTAAGGCTAAAAAAGGTTAATACCAAATTTGGCTACCAGGTACAGCTCTGACGCTGTACGGAATCTCGTCCACGTCTTTGGTGCTCATTTTGCACAAACTGTGTACGCGGTGATTAATAATAATAAAAACAGATAAATGCTTTTCTCAGTTCCTTCACCTTTTCCGTACAAGTCCCGTTCCTATATGTATTTCTTGCATTCACAGTGCCAGATTTGCACCTGCTGACCAAAATTGGAACTTTTTTCCGCCGTAGATCGGTTCTGCATTAACGCACTTGAATATCTACTAAGTTTCGCTGCCATACGATAATTACACCCACACCTGGACCTCTGTGGGTAAAAACCCCCGTCCGAACAGACCTCGGAAGGAGCAACGGTACCGACCGGCCGCCGTATCGTGCTCAGCCCACAGGCGTCGCTGGATGCGGATATGGAGGGGCATGTGTGGACTGTGATGGTGGCAGCTGATAAAATCTCCAGAGTCCAGACACAATTGACGCGGTCTGAAGACCGAGAAGATTTTATTAACTCACGTGGGTACGAAAGACTCCAATGAATACCTTTGTCCATGCTGGTCAGCGTTCAGTAGCAGAGGAGTGGATGCATGAATGTAAGGATCTCGCATGAATGCAGGGTTTTGGCGGTGCACCTCAAGTCGAGTGGCGTTTCCTGTAAATGATCAGAAACGTCTTGCTGCTTATAACTGCAACATAACTACCCGCATCCAAATCGGACTGAGGTGCCCTAAAATGTTTATACGTTACGTCTTATGCATTTCTGCAAATGAGACCAGGTCTACCCTTACAAAAAAATGGTTCAAATGGCTCTGAGCACTATGGGACTGAACTTCTAAGGTCATCAGTCCCCTAGAACTTAGAACTACCTAAACCTAACTAACCTAAGGACATCACACACATCCATGCCCGAGGCAGGATTCGAACCTGCGACCGTAGCGGTCGCGCGGTTCCAAACTGTAGCGCCTAGAACCGCTCGGCCACTCCGGCCGGCTCTACCCTTACATCCAGCTCTCCTTTGTGGGGGAGGGTAGTTCCGGTACGGCACCAGTTTCTTCCTCCCCCCCCCCCCTCTCTTATTTTACTCACGAGTGACACGTGAAACAAATTACCGTCGGTAACGCTCCGTATGACATCTACTTTCTCTAATTTTCTCGTCGTGATAATTTCGCCAGACATATATGGGAGGAAGTGAAGTTGGCCAACACTTCTTGGAACGGTAAGTTCTCGAACTGACAAACCATTCGGTCGTTTCTGTAATCCGCCCCTAGAAACAGATCGCTTCCCATTGGAAATGGAAATGATCGTATGGCATTGTTGACCAAGGCCGCATTCGAGGGAGTTCGGCCGCCGTATTGCAAGTCCTTTTTAGGTGACACCGCATCGATACTTGCGAGTCAACGATGATGAAGACATATAACGCCCCTGCCGGGAATGGAACCCGGGCCCCCTGCGTGGTAGGCGGTAACGCTACCGTTACGCTACGGAGGCGGACATCACTGCCCATTAACTCATATACTCGTGGTCCAGATTAAACCCAGTTTTATTTACTCTTTGCGAGCACACATGCAAAAGGAAACCACAAATTAATATGAGTAATAAAATACCAAATAAACTTAAGGAAATACAGACAGTAAACATCAAGACAATTTAACTGCATCTTAGATCAGTATGACAAGTCCGTAAGGAATGGATGAAAAAAGAGTAACGATGATTCCAACCAGTCTGTCCCTGAAACGTATAACCGCTGTTGGTCACGAAATGACTGCTCTGAGCCGCGCGGGATTAGCCGAGCGGGCTTAAGCGCTGCATTCATGTACTGTGCGGTTGGTCCCGGCGGAGGTTCGAGTCCTCCCTCGAGCATGGGTGTGTGCGTGTCTGTCCTTAGGATAATTTAGGTTAAGTAGTGTGTACGTTTAGGGACTGGTGACCTTAGCAGTGAAGTCCCATAAGATTTCACACACATTTGAACATTTTTGACTGCTCTGATCGTACAAGCAGCAGATTGATATGACACACAAACATCTAAGCCCATTCAGTTATGAATGAGCCGTATGCTACCAGACGCAATATCAAACCATATTGTTTAATCAGGATTAATGAAACGGTCGAAAGCACCTAATGATTGTCCTCCTATGATAGTCTATGCTGTGAGATATTCTCTCCAGAATCGATGACTCAGAGTGACAAGCACTGAGTCAGATGCAGTCTGCTGGCAGCAACAACCGATCAGTCGTGGAGTAATAAGCTGATTCTCTTCCGTTTCTCAGAACCGAGTGTCTTCTTCCACATCCCCATATAAGTGACTCCTCCTCCATCCTGTGGTTAAGTGCGTCAAAAAAATTTACGTTTTCCATCTGCTTCAGATTACCTGCAAAATGTCTGTCTCTTCTCACCTCTTGCGAAGAAATGGTCAAAAATTAACCAACGAAATTTTAAAAAACAGGTCGAACGCCCCACCTTCAGATAATTTTTTTTAGTTCTCCCAAAGAGGTGCTTTGCATGTATGAAGTTTTAAGAACTGGAGTTCCAGACTCCCACCCAACGGATTTATTTTGAAGTCACCCAATGAGCTGCCTTACCACGTGGACTGGTATCTGGATACCTCCGTACCGCACTTTAATAATAACTGCCTCATAGTCGCCCTGGACCCCCCCCCCCCCAAATACCTGCAAGATCGATATCTTTCGACAAGTACGGCTTCTATTAGTTTTCTCGGGAAGTCAGTTGCCAGGCTGTTCTGTTCTTTGAGGAGAGTAAAATCCTTTATTTTGCATTAGCCGGACATACAACTTTGTTCACCAGACAGCTTTTTGGAAGAGTCCCCAGCTGCACAGGACGTGGAATGTAGTTACTTCGGGTTACATATGCATGGGCCTGGTGCAGCCATGGGCGGTGCAGCGTGACTAGCATATTCTATCCGCCACATAGCAGGCAGGCCAGTCCCCTCTCCTCTAGGCGGTCGTTTCCCCATACCGCAAGAGATGCACCCACTGTCCCTCAGTGACTTTCTACACTGATTGTGAGTGCTACGTGGCTCAACCACTCCTATGCAGAGTAGTGCAGCTAGAGAGACGGAAAAATGGAAATGAGATTGCACAGTCTTCGCTATAGTCGACATTACCAGTGACATCAACATACGTATACCAATAAGTTGGAACAATCATTATGCAGTGCCCTATAAACTGATGCAATAGCAATGAAATATGAAACACTGGGTGTTGTGTGCTGTCCTTAGGTTAGTTAGGTTCAAGCAGTTCTAAGTTAGGGGACTGATGACCACAGATGTTAAGTCCCATAGTGCTCAGAGCCATTTGAACCAAATATGAAACGTATCAGCTCATCAATAGGTTGACGCAATTCATCACATCTGAAACCAGGATAAAAAAATATGCAGGTATTGTTCCACTTATAGAGACCATGAAGGAACATTATAAATCAATTTTAAGATCCCCTAGCCCAAGGGAATGAAATATACTGAAACTTGAAAAGTAGCCTTTGCCAATGTATAAGTCGATTAACAAATAGTTTCACTTAGCCCTTTTCATCATCGTTCAGGAAATGGTGAGACTGGACAGTGAAAAGATTGGGACTGTCTAGCGGCGTTGATAACCAAGCCGTTGAGCGCCCCACAAATCAAAATCATCATAACTTAGCACTAGTGTTATCAAATCCTCACTCGTACGTAATGCTGGTACATATATGTAGACGCTTCATTCCTATTACAAAACGCAAAATAGGAGGAAACCTCCTTGCACACTTATTCACTTCTTTCAAGTAAACCTTACAAAGGTTGTTACTTTAGTCCACAGTCGCCTTTTTCTTATGGCCCCATTGATTTTCAGTTTCACACTAAATGTCACTATTGCTGTTTATTAAGGGTAGTGTTCAATCACTAACTGTACAATTTGATTTCTTTGTCACGCAGTCACATCCATAGTAAGACCTTACAAAACCAGTTCATTAATTAAGTAATGTGGAATGTTTTATCAGCAATTCTTTGTATTCAAACACAAAACAATAAAAATTTAAACATAAACAAAATAAGTGATATATGTACATCAGGGAAAACGAATACATACACTGATGTTCGGAAAAAACAGAACACCTTCAACGACTAGAGAGAGGACTATTATATTCATAGAAGATGTATGTTAGTATGTTCTGCAGAAATGATTAGCATTCCAGTCAACTCAGTTCAGCAAGTGTTCTGTTGACATCTTGGGTTGTCGGGTGTTCTGCCGGATATCAGCGTCGTACTTGCACGATATTTCGGTCACGTAGCTCGTGACCTTCATCAGGTGCGACCTGAGACTGCTCCTCGAGTGGACCTGGCTCAGTATTTATGCCTATGGCCTTCCTCCTCCACCAACGGCTGCAGGCGCTTCCTCTGTGGTCCGCGCCCATTCCCTGCGACCTGCTGGAGCGTTGCTGCTCCGTTTTCCGTCCGCTGCGGTTCTAGGTGTTCCCTCTGCGGTCCACGCCCACCAAACCCGCTCCTGGGGGTTTCATCTACGGTCTGGGGTACCAAGCGTTCCCCCTGCGGTCCGCGCCCGCTCACCACGACCTGTTGGAGCGTTTCCACTCCGTTTCTCGTCCGCTGCGGCTCTGGATGTTCCCTCTGCGGTCCGCGCCCAACAGTCCCACTTCTGGGTGTTCCATCTTCGGTCTGGTGCGCCTGGCAGTCCGTCAGGGGCTCGTTTTCCATCTCCATGTCTCTGGTTCTTCTGTTTGTGTAGTGTTGCAGCTGGCCCCGTTGCTCCTTTAACAATTCCAGGTACCCCATATCGTAGATGAAACCCCCAGGAGCGGGTTTGGTGGGCGCGGACCGCAGAGGGAACACCTAGAACCGCAGCGAACGGAAAACGGAGCAGCAACGCTCCAGCAGGTCGCAGGAAATGGGCGCGGACCACAGAGGAAGCGCCTGCAGCCGTTGGTGGAGGGGGAAGGCCATAGGCATTAATACTGGACCAGGTCCACTCGAGGAGCAGTCTCAGGTCGCACCTGATGAAGGTCACGAGCTATGTGACTGAAATATCGTGCAAGTACGACGCTGATATCCGGCAGAACACCCAACAACCCAAGATGTCATTAGATCGCTGGGAAAGCCTGAAGAGTTAAAAGTGTCCTGTTGCTTAATGGCACAGAGTCCGCCATGGGCCTTGATAACTTGTTGCATATGTTATGGTATCAATGAGTATAAGGCATGAATGGCGACCTATGGTATAACCATCAATGCTGCATTCACCTGGTTTGAAAGTTCATCGTCGGCCGCGTTGGCCGAGTGGTTCTAGGCCGCACAGTCCGGAACTACGCGGCTGCTGCGATCGCAGGTTCGAATCCTGCTTCAGGCATGGATGTGTGTGATGTCCTTAGGTTAGTTAGGTTTAAGTGGTTCTAAGTTCTAGGCGACTGATGACCTCAGAAGTTAAGTCCCATAGTGCTCAGAGCCATTTGAACCATTTTTTGATAGTTCATCTATTGTGGATGGCACTGGATCACAGCACTGCACCTGTTGTTTCACACCTTCCCACAGATTTTCGATCGGCTACAAGTCCGGTGGTCTGGCGGGTCAGGTCAAAAGGCTGACATCCTGTGACACCAAGAACGCAACTGTTCGTGCAGCAACAAGTGGTTGTGCATTGTCATGCTGAAAAGTAGCGGATGGGATGTTGCGCAGAAAGGGTAGGACTTCAGGTCGCAGGATGTCATTCGCTTAGGTCACATTGGTCACATTGTCCTGGACACGCCCCAGCTGTTATTTCTGGTTGTACCCAACAGCACCCTGCACGATGAGGCCTTGTGTTGACGCTGAATGTCTTGTGCGAATGCAGTTGCTATGACGACACTCCCCTTTCTGTGACGAAAAAAAAGCAGCCATCATTTTCAAACAAACTACACCTGGATTCGTACGAAAACAATATCTGATGCCATTCCTGTCCCCAGTGAGGTCGTTCCATACACCATTTACGTGTAGCATGTTTCTGCACATTCTTCTAAGGTAGGCGGAGAAGCGGACGACATGCAACTAACCCATGCCATAATAAACAGCGACGGACCGTCAACCCTGATAGTGTACGACGCGTTAATGCCATTTGGGTGAGGTGTTATTCTTCTGGGGGGGGGGGGAGGGGTGCACCTGGGTGGTGCGACATGACCCATGTCGTTGTCTTCTACCGCTTTCTGTGAACCATTCTGCGCACACCCGTTGCACTGCCGAAACACGTCGTCCTGCACGAGCAGCAATCTCCCTGATTGATGCATCACATTCTTTCATGCCAATAATACGCCCTCTTTCAAACTCAGATTCGACGGTACGGTTCGCGCATACGTCTGCAGGGTATTCTGCACGCCTGCTGAAGTGACACTGATCCATTACCTTCGGTTTACAGCGACAACGAGAGCCGCAGCCACATTTTATCGCTAGGTAGTGTTAGACCTAGCTTTAAGAGAGAGAGAAACAGAGAGTGAATCAGTACTGCTTAGGACTTGTTTGGTTGGAGTTTTATAATGGAGGTCGCGTCATGGATAGAATGAATATTCTGTATTGACCTATCTCCCTTGGGGTTTTCAGTGAGAAGAGTTCAACTTAAAGTCATGCCTTTCATACATAAAATAAAATAGGGAAAGCTTGGTTTAGGTTACTGGCACATTAACTAAACCTATGTTGTTTCCTTTCGCAACATTTTCTTGTATTGTGTCTTGTTGGGTTTTCTGTGTCTTGTTGTGATTACGGTATTGTTTTTAGTGCTGACAACTTCTGGAACGGCTTTAGTCTCGATATGTTTCAGGCACTGTTTTGATATGACGGATGTTGCTTAGGATCGTGCGGACAAAATTTCTTTCTTGTGCGAAACTCTCAATGAATGAAGATGAGGAAAAAAGGGAGAAAGAAAGGATAATTTAAGAGATATGTTGGTAGGACATAGTGTAGAGGAAATGGTGGTAGTAGAAGAGAAGTCAGCTTATTCCGTATGGTGTGCAAACGTGAGCTAGCGACAGCGGGCTTTTCGTTTACAAAATAGAGAGGATGTAGCACGAAATAATAAAATTGAAGACCATTCCAAAGACGCAACTTAAGCTCCCACAATATGAGGAGTGATCGAGATACAAATAACCTATGGAAGGAAAGGTTGAAACAAAGAAAGTGATTCGGGGTAAAATTCCCGGAAGAGGCGCCCATTTTATGCACGAAGCTGACTCAAGCTGACGACCTGTTTACTTGTTTCTTAAATTCGTCAGCTACCGAGAGACAGATTACTTCCCATAAACTCAGATACCAAACTGAATTTCTCGCGCATCACATAGCAAGTAAGAAAAGGGAGGACCGTAAATGAATTCTTGATAAACGTTCTCACAAAGTCATTAAGTATTGGTAACTGAGGGAGGTTAACTATCCACTAAATTGAGAATCTTGGTCCAGATTAACCCCAATTTTATGTACTCTTTGCGAGCTCACACATAAAAGGAAACGACACATTAAGAGTGTAATAAAATACAAAAATAACGGTGTACATGGAGCCAATTTGTGTTTTAGATGTGCTTCACAAGTCCACAGGCACTGGATGAAGTAAGAGTATCGACGTACTCGTCCAGTCCAACCTTCAAATGCATAACCGCTGTTTGACACGAAATGATTTCTCCGGTGTACCAGAAAGCAGGAAACTGATTTGACTTGCAAACACCTAAGCTTGCTCAGACATTAATGATACCTCCACTACCAGGCGAAATACCAAGCTGCATGGAGAATGAAGTCTTCCGTTGCGTTACGACACTGTTGTATAAAACATTCGCGGTCTTCTTTCCGTGTCAATTTGGGGTAAAGCCTCGAACATTCAACGCT
Organism: Schistocerca cancellata; assembly: GCF_023864275.1. Taxonomy (NCBI): domain Eukaryota; kingdom Metazoa; phylum Arthropoda; class Insecta; order Orthoptera; family Acrididae; genus Schistocerca; species Schistocerca cancellata. The sequence continues at coordinate 217,312,348 of NC_064634.1, forward strand.
CACCTCCATCGCCTTCGTCATGAGCAACTGTCTGTCTGAACTGCTGCTGTGACGTAGACGGCTTCTGATTGGTCAGCAAATGCTGTTGCAGATCATGTCAACTTCTGCGCTGATAGTGCCACAGCTTTCGTAGTAGCGTAAACATTGCGGCGAATATTTCTGCCTCTTCTCTGCATCGAGAGCTCGCTTCCATGTGCAGCTAACTATATTCTCTGTCACTGTTGAAGTTCTTCTCATATATTCTTATTTATACAGCCTCTTTCACTACAGAATCCCAACCTGGAGGAAAACTTGTGTTTCGTCAAACAATATTTTTTGTTTCTTTGTAAAGCTGTGCTCAGCAACTACAAATTTCTGCAGTTCTCAATTGTTAATATCCAGTTGATGTTCTGCGCAACGGTCGGAAACGGAAATTTGTGGTAAGGTCTCGTGGGACCAAACAGCTGAGGTCATCTGTCCCTAAGCTTTACACACTACTTAATCTAACTTAAGCTAAGGACAACACACGCACCCATTCCCGAGAGAGGACTCCAACCTCCAACGCGCGGAGCCGCGCGGACCGTGACAAGACGCCGTAGAACACGCGACTACCCCGCGCGGCGTCGGAAACTATACAGGTGGACTGGCAGATGTAATTTCTTCCGCACTCACAAGGGATGTTACAAATCCCAGGGATCTTGAGGCTGAGACAGTCCTTAAAAGAGCGTATCATCTCCTTTACCTTCTTAGGAGGTCAGAAAAAGGGTTTTATGCCTCGTATTACCAGGACAGTGCATGTTTCACTGGACGTAGCGCAGCAGAAAGGAAGGAATACAATTAGTGGCTTATAACGTGAAAGTTCAACATTTTCATGTTTTATTTTCTTGAAGAACGCTGGCTCCATGTCATGCGAACCCTAGCCTTTCTTTCTAACATGTACTTTTGGTGATTAATGTCGGAATAAAAGTTTTCCTCATCAGAAACAGTTTTTGCTCTGTGTAACAATGAACTTAAAACTGCTGTCTTCTGGAGTGGATGATGTAAACTCTGGATCCTAAGATAAAAACTAGAATTCTTTGGCTTGCGGAACATTGAGCGGTGCATCATGAGGGCTCAAATCAAACAAAATAACCGTTTCAAAGTCCAAGAAGCTCGTCATCATGACTTTACCGGCTGAGGGTGCGGCTTTGAAGTTCTTCTTCGGAGAAAAAGTTTGGTTCCGGTTTGAGTTCCTGAACCCATGTTTCGTCGCCTGTGACAACGTTAGACAAAAAACTGTCACGATCAGCCTCGCGATGCGCAAATAGTTGCGCAGAGACGGTGCTTCATTGTTCTTTATAGTCTTTTGTTAGTGGCCAAAGAACCCAGCTGGCACACACCTTTGAGTACCCCAGCTGCCGAACGAGTGTGTTAGCACTGACGTCAGAGACGTCCAGTTGAGCAGGGACGTGTTAGATTGTGGTCCGTCGATCACCTCGATTGAGAGTGTCCGCACGTTCCAACATTGTTGGACTCAGGCTGTGTACGGCTGGCCAACACGTCGGAGATCGTACAGGTTTGCGCGACCTTGCTGCGCTGATGCCAGACGCCTCGCCCACAGATTAATCGTGCTTTCGTTCACTGCCAGATCTCCGTGGAAATTCTGCAATCGTCTATGAATATCTGTAATGCTCTTGTTTTCTGTCAAAAGGAACTCAGTGACAGCTCTATGCTTGGAAGGAACCTCCGTTACAGAAGCCATTTCGAAGGCTATATACAGTGCCGCCACCTATCGGAAATTCATTAAATTATAGGGGCTAAATCGGGTATATTTCAGAATGTTTCGCAACAGATTCCGCATTTTTTTATCGAAACTGGCCGAGAAAATCGTCATTCTCATTGCCCTTATTGAACACAATTTGTTATTAGTGGCCGAACTTTGAAATTTAAAATGCTGCAATAGTCTACTCATTAATAAATATAATCTTGCGTTAAAGATTTAACACAATAAGTCGAATATGAAAGCTAGAGAGTATATATATGTTTTGAGCATAACTTGTAAGAGGCCTTTTTGTATGTTGGCAGTGCTATAGACTGTGTTAATATCGCTGACAGCGCTCTGCGCCCTCGGCAAGAGATTCTATGGTTGGACGGACTAGCAGTTAGCGAGTGGGTAGAGAAGTATGGACATTAGTCTCTTAGTGCAGTCTGTGTTGGTAGGACATTCATGATGTGAGATGTGAGATGAAATGATATGTTTATAAGAAAATACGCAAGGAAACGTATGAAGATAGATGTATGGTTGATAATGTTTGTGCAATTATTGACAACTATATAATTTTTGGAACTGGATGTCACGTGAATAAGGTAAAATTTTCCAAATACATTGTTTGCTCTTCAACAAAATCTTTCTTGCCTCCTAGTAGTTAGAGTCTACAGTCATTTTATTTAGCTGGTCGGTGTTACTACGTGCTGTAATTGCTGTAGTTCGTGTTATTAAGCGTTTCTGTGAAGTAAGTGACTTATGAAAAAGAATGGGGTTTGCACTATCGGGATTCGTGATTGAAATGAGTTTAGGCAATTAACAGAGTAAGAGGTAGTTTCATATTTCTTTAATTTCACGTTTTTTGGATTTGTATTATAGTTAGGATTTCTTGCAATTCAGGGCCATTCTTTTGTGTTAGTTATTGGAAGTCGTGTTGTCAAAGCATAGCAGTCAGATTGCGTTGGGCTTGTATGTTGTGGGTAATAAATGAATAGGTTAAGTTTGAGCTGTCTTTGTCAGGGAAAATTCTGTAGGTCAGTGTTTAATAAAAAAAAATTGAACTCACTCATACAAATTACCCAAATTGAATCCATCAAGCATTTGAGAATGAGATCACTTAGTGAATTCCAATAAGCATTACACATAATTTCATAATACCTTGTCGATACTTTTTCTCGCTGAAAACCCGCACAAAATAAGTTTATCTCTTATTACATTTTCGATGTTCATGCATTAAAGCTATCAGGAAGCATGAGGGTTTAATTTATTAATTCTGTTCTCCTAACTTTATTTTAATACATTTTGCTGACAGTGTCCACATATATCACTAAACGTCACTGCAAAATTATGTCACTGATATGGAAACTGCGTGTCGGACCAAGACTCGAAATCTGGACCTCTGTCTTTTGCATTACCATTGCACGGCACATAGTTCGTGTGGCACTACTGGTATTTTTTGCCTCTACAGAACAAAATAACGATACTTTCGTGGATTTTGCAAGACGCCATGGGAGCAAGTCAGGCTGGAGACGGCCAGACGTAGTTACATCAGGGACTACTTGCTGAAGAACAAGGATTGTCTTTGTGACACCGGGCAATTACAACATCGTCGGCCAGGCGAGGGACCATCATCGTAATAACTATTGCGACCCATTCGCCCGAATACTTCATACCTACAGCGCACTCCTATTGTGGCTACGGCTTCGGCAAAAGAAGTGGGCACCAAGCTGGTATAAATACCTCTCATTCTTTAGGTAAATGCATGCAATCTGGCAGCCACAAGTTACGAGGGGAGGTCTACGCCGGCCTACGAGGTGAAATGGTTCTACAAGCTACCAACACGAGACTTGACCTCCACTGCTTGCAGGCCAGTTACTGGCTCTGTGTCCATTGCCGCGAACGTAGCCCCTTCCAGCCGGAGGGCCAGCTCCGGGTCCACTTCCCGTCGCTGCTAGACTCCAACACTGGAGGACAACTGCTGGAAACCAGTGAGTACAGCCGCCCACCCACGTTCACCTATTAAGGCACAGTGTCGCTGTCTACCTCCACATGCAAGGGTGAACACTACTGCTGAGATGTCTTCCTCCATGGAGTCCATGACGGGATTCCACACCTTTCAGTGGAACCTACTCTGAGCAGCAAATCTGCGTCCAGATGGCATACATGCAGCTACACGTAGCTCATGTTCCCGCTGAGCGGACGGCTTTGCACCAGGTCGCGGGCCGCCTCTTTGCATCAACGGCTTCAGGACACGTTTTGATGGTGTTTTGGAGTGGTCAGACATGGTCGACCAGAACCTTGATGACGAGTACTTCTACCCTGCCGGCCGGAGTGGCCGAGCGGTTCTAGGCTCTACAGTTTGTAACGCCGCGACCGCTACTGTCGCAGGTTCGAATCCTGCTTCTGGCATGGAGTGTGTGATGTTCTTAGGTTAGTTAGGTTTAAGTAGTTCTAAGTTCTAGGGGACTGATGACCTCAGATGTTAAGTCTCATAGTGCTCAGAGCCATTTGAACCATTTTTTTCAGTTCTGCTCTTTGGGGAGCAAAAACTGATGATGGTCGAAGTAGAGAGGATATAAAACGTAGACTGGTAATGGTAAGGAAAGCGTTTCCGATGAAGAGAAGTTTGTAACATCGAGTGTCAGGAAGTCTTTACTGAAAGTATTTGTATGGATTGTAGCCATGTATGGAAGTTCAATATGGGCGATAAATAGTTTAGACAAGAGGAGAATAGAAGCTTTCGAAATGTGGTGCTACAGAAGAATGGTGAACATTAGATTGGTAGATCACGTAACTAATGAGGAGGTAGTGAAGAGGAATTTGTGGCATAACTTGACTAGAAGAAGGGATCGGTTGGTAGGACATGTTCTGAGGCATCAAGGGATCACCAGTTTAGCATTGGAGGGCAACGTTGATGGTAAAAATCGTAGAGGGAGACCAAAAGATGAATACACTATGCAGATTCAGAAGGATGAATGTTGCAGTAGGTACGAGTACTTGGAGATGAAGGTTTGCACAGGATAGAGTAGCATGGAGAGCTGCATCAAACCAGTCACTGGACTGAAGACCACAACAACAACTGGACCAATATTGTCCACTGTAAACCGCCAAGTGGGTTTTTCTAGGTTGCTGTTGAAATCTTTGAGATCGGAAGAGACTCTCCGAAAACTTGGGAGAAAGAAGTTTGTAGAGCAAAAGCAAACTGATGCTTTTCATTTATTATAATGTCGTTCTGCCAAGAACCGACGGAAGATTCTGTTAACATGAAAGAAGTTTCATTCAGTAGCAACAGCTTCCATTATTGGCTGAATATTGCTTCTAGTCAGCAGCACTAAAATCGACGAAATCGGATGTCCCAGCAAGTAAAGAAGAGGGAAGACAAAATATTTCAAAATATTGTTTCAAAATGGCTGCATACACAAGAAGATGTCTTATCTCAACAAGATATGTGGAATATTCTGGCGACTATTCGTCCGAGATTATGTTCTGCTTCGTTATTCAGAGTCTTTCGCCAGTTAACATGCAGTGTACTGAGACTAACTCATGGTTTCACTACAGCCGATCCCGGCTAGGCGGACCGAGTGAGATAGCAAAGTGGCTGGCACACTGAAGCCAGTCGAGATTTAGGTTTTCGTGGAAACATCCCCCAGGCTGTAGTTAAGCCATGTCTCCGCAATATCCTTTCTTCCAGGACTGCTAGTTCTGCAAGGTTCGCAGGAGAGCTTCTGTGAAGTTTGGAAAGGTAGGAGACGATGTACTGGCGGAATTAAAAGCTGTGAGGACAAGGCGTGAGTCGTGCTTGGGTAGCTCGGTTGGTAGAACGTTTTCCCGCAAAAGGCAAAGGTCTCGAGTTCGAGTCTGAGCCCGGTCACAGTTTTAATCTGCTGGGAACTTTCATATCAGCGTAAACTCCGCTGCAGAGTGAAAATTTCATTATGTAAATACTGTCATGTTTCCACAACAAAACCACTGAACCGATTTCGATGAAATTTAGTGCGTAGATTGCTCGAAAACTGAGGAATAAAATAAATCGTATTTTAAAAAATCACTACTTTTTTGCATCACATACACGTTTTTTTAATGTATAGCTACTTCAGTAGCACAATGCACAGAGATTATTGCCCACATCTATCTGCATGCACCACCTGCAGCGACACTGCATGTGGTGCTGGTGCAGTTGATAGGGGCGAAGGATGGAGTGGGGGAGAAGGATGCATATCAGAAGGTATGCTTACCCCAGTAGGCAAACACACGAGGACAGCTGAGATTATTGTACATATAATAGGTTACTTACTCACCGTAACTCACCGTAACAAAACTACTTGTACCTGGTGATTATAATTAATGTGTAGCTGCTCACAGAGCTCAGTGTAGGCTATAATTATCGTATCACAGCGTAGCGTTGTAGATATGTTAATGCGGAACCGATTTATATTAATGGGGAACCGATTTATACTGCAAAAAAATTAGATCCAACTATGGGGACCAGATGCAAATCTGGCGCTGTAAATGCAAGGAAGCCGTATATAAATGTTTCCATATGTAATGGATCAGGATAAGGACGTGAGCAGGAAATGTCAAGCAAGTGAGAAAGGCATTATGTTGCATCTACTACTAACTGCTGCTTACACAATTTGTTCAGCATGAACACAGGAGACGTCGACGAGAAGCTACAGCCATGAAACGTCGTAATCGACAATTTACTACAGCAGTTCTGATGAAACCTGGGCAATGTGTTCCTGTATACTGGCCTTCAGACCAAGTAGGGACTGAACTTGTCCCTGGTAAATCGGACTTGTCCCTGGTAAACGGGTGCTTTTAGACACCCTCAGAGCCAAAATATGTCACACGGATTCATAGCTGGTGATATTGCAGGCCATACATCTAGAAGAACTCTAGAGATAGCACATTCGTCGAAGGTTGCATTAAACAGATCTTTCACTGGGCGAGAGACATTAGGTGTTGCCTTATTTTGCATGAAAACGTTGGTTCCCCAGCAGTTGCGCTCTTGCAAAGCAGGAATCACGTGCTTTACAGGCGTTGATCATGTGCAGACGTTGCGACACATCTCACAGGCCCTCTGAGTGTATTCTCTTCAAAGAAGAATGGACCGAAAATAAAGGTGCTTGTGAATCTACGCCACACAGTCACGTACGGCGAGTGCAGTGGTTCTTTGTGCACAACACCTGGCTTAACGGCACCCCAAATTGGGCAAGTTCCATGTATTCACTGCATCTTGTAGTGTAAAACATGCCTCTTCAGTCCACTGAATATTGCCTGGCCACATGTCATCAACTTCGATTCGTGCCAGAAACCGAACAGCAAATTTAGAGCGTTGCTGTGGTTCGTGAGGTTTCAGTTGCTGCACCATCTGGGTCTTGCACAGGTACCAGCGTAAAATAGACCACAAAACTTTTCACATTGTTTACCATTAAATGGTTCAAATGGTTCAAATGGCTCTGAGCACTATGGGACTCAACTGCTGTGGTCATAAGTCCCCTAGAACTTAGAACTACTTAAACCTAACTAACCTAAGGACACCACACAACACCCAGCCATCACGAGGCAGAGAAAATCCCTCACCCCGCCGGGAATCGAACCCGGGAACCCGGGCGTGGGAAGCGAGAACGCTACCGCACGACCACGAGATGCGGGCTTTACCATTAAATGAGCAATTGTCCCGACATTGCACGAGCAGTGCTACATTGTCAGTTACAGCAACTGCAACCTCGTCGATAACTTCCACCGGCATAGGACGCGTTCCTCTTCCTGCTCCCCTCACCAATCTCACCTGTGTTTTCGAATTTCGTGATCATCTTCTTTACACTATTTAATGACATTGGATCTCTCCTCAGATCTTACACTCGGCGATTATCAATGCAGCACTGAAATTGCTGCCGTTCACATAAAACGTATTCACTAACAGCACATGCTCTCCTCTAGATAGCTATACAGCTCACTCACGTTATAGATCAAATGACAAACAGCGCCAGATTTGCACCTCGTGGTCAAAACTGGAACTAATTTTTTCCAGCGTAAATCGGCTCCGCAGTAACGCATTAGCATTTTACCAAGTTCGCTACCATACGATAATTGCAGCCGACACTGCACCTTAGTGAGTAGCTGCAGTTCAGTTATAACCACCTGGTACGTGAGTGCAGCCACAGGTAACAGCTTGTTTTCAAATAAACCTTGCCAGTAAAAGAGAGTCGTGTATCACTGTTGGCTGGGAGAAACCCTAAGGAATTTTGTTCCTCCGCGCACAATGGCTTCTGATATGTGACAGTTATTTCCGTCGAGTGCAGGCGCTGTGAGAAAATCGGGAATCCCCCTCAGAATTGAGGAGCGATAGAATATAGCACTGGTTATAAGAAGCGACAGTATGATAGGTTATATGTTAATAAATACGGAATAACGTGGATGGAACTACAGGGAGAGGTAGATAGCAAAGCCTGTCGGGGAAGAGAGAGTTCGTCGTATACAGGGCGATTTTTTCCACCGAGTGAAAACTCTAGGGACTGATTGATGAGAGTACACGGGAAAAAAGATCTAACGAACTTATGTCCGGAAATTCATGGTTTCTATGCTAGACACCATTGATTCAATCATACATTGTTACAGAGAATGCGGTCTAATACGCGCTGTACAATGCAGTATGTGTTGAAAATGGTTTCCATGTGCCTCAACGCATGAGTGCACGCGCCGTAGCATGTTCTGTCTCACACGTTCACATCGCCCAGACTGTTTTCGAACAGCGTCAAAGGCAGCATGAATACTCTGCTCCATTGTCTCCACATCTGGAATGGGCTCTGAATACACTATACTTCTGAGATGGCCCGATAACAAGAAATCGCACGGGTTAAGATCTTGCGAATGAGCAAACCATGCAACTGGATCTCCCCGTCCGATCCACCGACCAGGCAAGATACGATGTTGGTGCGTCCAGACGTTAGTGGGCTGGAGAAACATCATGTAGTAGCCACATAACCCTTCGAGTCATCAATGGCACTTCTTCCAGCTGGGCAGGCAAAGTCACCCGCAAGAAAAGCCGATACTTTCGGCCTGTTAGGCGACGTGGAAGGAAGACTGGTTCCAAAATACGGTTGCCAATTACCCCGGCCCAGACATTCCGACTGAGCCGAAGCTGATGATACGCTGTCACCATACCGTAGGGGTTCTCCATAATATTCCACGCATAACTATTATGAAAGTCGAAGAGACCACTCTGCGTAAAGGTGGACTCATCTGTGCATAGAATGGATGACACAAATCCAGGAATCGTGGTTGCGTGGCGAAGAAACCAGTGACAAAACTGCTCTCAATGTGGAAAGTCTGTCGCTCGTAATTCATATGGATAGTAACAACTGTCATAGAGAATGTTCCACAAGATCGTCTCGCTTATCCTGTACTGGCGGGCCAACCGCCTGGTACTGACACGACAGTAGCCTTCCACAGTGTTAACCACATTTCCTCCAAGTCTGGTGCCTGAAATTCCGGATACGTCCTTCACGACTTCCTGCTTCCTGAAACGGCCATGTCTCAGACAAATGGCAAAACCCTGCTGCAAACACTGAATGGTTGTTGTCGGCGGGAATAGGTCTCCTGATATAATCTCGCTGCCCGCCGCCCGTTGTCATTTGCCTTCCCGTAAGTAAACACCATGTCGACAAGCTCTCGATTCGAATTCGGGACCATTATGTACAACGCACATCCATTAGAGGCTGATTTAGCGAGAGAAGTGAATCGGATACATTACCAACTACCTGGACAGAAGAGGGCGCTAGGTCACTACGTATGAGGAACAATACCACCCTCTAGGAGGAAAACATGCATACTGTAACTGTGTCCGCATGGTACAGCGCGTATTAGACCGCAGTCTCTGTAACAAAGTGTGATTAAGTAAATGGCTCTGAGCACTATGGGACTTAACATCTTTGGTCATCAGTCCCCTAGAACTTAGAACTACTTAAACCTAACTAACCTAAGGACATCACACAACATCCAGTCATCACGAGGCAGAGAAAATCCCTGACCCCACCGGGAATCGAACCCGAGGACCCGGGCGCGGGAAGCGAGAACGCCACCGCACGACCACGAGCTGCGGACGAGATTAAGTAAATGGTTCTTAGCATGGAGACCAAGTATTTCCGGACATAAGTTTATTAAACCTTTTTTTGTTCCTATCCTCTCATCGGTCAATCTCTAGGGTTCGTTCATGGTGGGAAAAGATCTCCCTGTATACCCAGCAAAGAGGGTATTAAGTGTATCTGCTGTTCCGAGAGGAAGAGGTTCTCACAGTCGAGGAAATCATGACAGGCTGCATCAAACCGACTGAAAAAAAGGGATTGTGCAGTGTGATGTTATGTTTGTATCATATGATGCTGAGAGATAGGAGAAGGTTAAGTCTTTTGCTGGCAGACCGCCCACTGTTGTGGAATAGCACTAAGGGGCTGCCGATCTTAGCGTACTAATCGTACAGACGAATCGCATCAACAGTGCAAGACGTGCTCAATCCATGGAACAGTGTGGAGAGGTTTGTTATGCAATCCAGGCGATTGGTGCGGCTGGTCCAATACAGACGGGGGAAATATCTTGCACCACCAGAATTAGAAACGGCTTCCACAGCGTCGAACATCACCTTGCAGGCGTGCGTTAGCGACCTTGGCTACGTTGTTGTTGTGTTACCTTATTTTGTTTCTCTTTTTCAATTTCATTTCGTGGCCTCCAGTCTCCCCACAGCCCGCCCTGGTCTCGCTAAATTGGCAATACTCGCCTCACGTCGTATGACGTGCCGTCCCGGCCTCAAAGAATTCAGGTCGACATTCTTCGTGTTGAATTTACATTTAAAAATATTTTTTTGAATTAAAACCAGACTCCTTGATAATCAAAAAACTTCTCAAAAAGGCACTTCTGCAAAACTAAAAACTGTTCCTTGTAAAACTGAGAAACTATTCAATCAAAAAACTAAAAACTCTTACGAAACTTTCTGGCAAACTAAAGCTGTGTGCCGGGCCGAGACTCGAACTCGGGACCTTTGCCTTAAGAGGTACTGGCGGAAGTATAGCTGTGAGGAGGGATCGTGAACCGTGTTTGGGTAGCTTTGTTGGTAGAGCACTTGCTCACAAAAGGCAAAGATCCCGAGTTAGAGTGTCGGTCCCCTACACAGTTTTAATCTGCCAGGAAGTTTCATATCAGTGCACACTCCGTTGCAGAGTGAAAATATCATTCTAAAAACTATTTTAGAAAAACTAAAGTTTCCTTGAAAAAGAAACTAAAATCTGCCCTTTCCGAAGAACTGAAAACTCTTCCATGGGGAAATTGCGTTTTTCGCTTGGTTCTCAGTATTTTGCTGTGTTAGATGAAAATCAGCTGTAGTGCTGTTAGTATTGGTATAGTATTAGTGACTGCAGTGCACTCAGCAATCGGTCATACGCCACGTCTACAAGTTTATTGAAGACTCCGGCTTCAGTTGCCTCCTATCTACACAGTTATATACGTACCCCACAAGCCAGCATACGGTGAGTGGCGGAGGCTACCTTATACCATTGTTAGTCGTTCCGTTTCCTGCCCCACTGGAAAATGAAGCCAGAAAAAATGACTATCTATTTACTGCCATATGTCCCCTCTCTTATCTTGTCTTCGAGATACTTATGCAAGACGCATGTTGGTGGCTGTGGGGCAGTTCTGCAGTGTGTCGCAAATGGCTGTTCTCTAAACTTTCTTCTCTTCAGGGATTCCCGTTTCAGTTCAAGGAGCATTTTTGTAATAGTTGCTTTTTCGCCGAAACTACAAATCAAGTAGTAGATTTCTGATTTGTTTGGATGTCTTTCTTTAATCCGAGTTGGTGGAGATTCTAAGCACTTGAGCAGTATTCAAAAATGGGTTGTCTACATATTTCCGCATTTGGAGCAAGCTGACATTCATCAAACCATCTAGAAATTTTGTCTATTTCAAGGTGTACCTTCGTACACACACTAAAAGATGACACTATCCCGTACACTACAGCGACATCAGTGGACAATTTCAGACTGCTGTGTACCCTGTCCATCAGGTCGTTAATATACTCTATATAGGGAGCAAGAGCTTCCGTGGGGTAGCTTTGACGGTAGCTTTGTCTCCGAAGAATACTCGCCATCTTTTAATGACATTAACCATACTTTTTCTATATCTGTCTAACCTACTTTTTTCCTGTATTGTCATTTCATTTCTCTTACAGTGGGCTGTCAGCGGATACAAGACGCTGCTCTTCAGCCATATGAGAGTAAAAGTTTAAAACATATTATAAAATTGGATATGATGAGAGCTTGAATATGAAAGGCAGATATGCTGATTAAGTGAAACACTGACACATATGAAATGGTAAATGAATGTTTCACAAAAGTTATAAGACAGAGGGACTGTTGCATAAGTTAAAAAGTGAAACGCCGATGTTTTGACTAATTAACATAGAGACATACATCAGTGAAATGATGAGTGGGCCTATAGTGGCAGAAAGAGGGATATCATGGGAACATATCAGCTGGGGTAGTGTGTAAGAGGGTGATTGTGTGGGCTGATATTTGGAGAAGGAATGTGGGAGACTGAAGGGAGATGACGTTACGGACCAAGGTTTAGGATGTAGGTGCAGAGGAGCGGAAGGGAGCCCTGACTGGGGGAGGAGGGATGGGTTATAATTATATCGCATAGGATGGGTATACATCAGGGAGGATTCCGTGGTAGGGTAAGGGAAGGTGATCAAAGTTTCGTTGGGAGAGGATGCGAAGAGTGTGGAGGTGTAACGCCAGGGGAACGCGGTGGTAGAGGTGAGGCAGAGTACCAGGAACAGTGAGCAGAGGGAGAACTAGGGAGTGAGTCGAGTCGAGTTTACGGATAGTGTAGGATATTCGGAGGTGTTGGGAGAGGATTCGAAAGATTAGGTGAAGTGCATGGCGTTCAAAGAACTGTAGGGCGTGAGGAATATAGGCAGAAGCGGAAGTCCATGCCACACTGGCGTAGCAGTGTCTAGCATATATTTTCTTCTGTACTAATAATAAATTTTCAAAAACGTCGAATCTGTCTGTCTGCCTGTCTCAACACGATAATCTCCATAAGTACCCGACGAACTTTCATGGTGTTTACGCATGTAACTTGAGTGTATTACGGTATACTGATAATTTTTATTTTATGGACCTTTTGACTACAACTGAATGAGACACAATTTTCGTGCCATACGGATTTCGCCTTTATTTTCTGAAACGCATCTTCAGTGGCCTGGAATATGTGTATATTTTTGTTATTTAGTTTACATTTTGGTCAATGTACCCATAGGTTATAAACAGATCTCGTGGTTCGTTTTTGCTACTACGTATTAATATTTTGAACTGTACTTACATCTTCCGTGGACAATCTTGTACATATTACACTCCTGTTGCGTTTTTGGAGCTATTTCTCTTCTTATAAACGCCAATTTGCAGGTTTTTTCCCACATTTCACAGCACTAGGATCTGAACACTTGTTCTGATGCAATGTTTTGGTTTATGTTGCCGACTGTCATATTTTATTGCCAAAGATCGAATGTTATTGCCAACTTTCGAGCGTAATTATTGAAGTATCTGTAATCTGGAATGAGATTTTCACTCTGCAGCGGAGTGTGCGCTGATATGAAACTTCCTGGCAGATTAAAACTGTGTGCCCGACCGAGACTCGAACTCGGGACCTTTGCCTTTCGCGGGCAAGTGCTCTACCAACTGAGCTACCGAAGCACGACTCACGCCCGGTGCTCACAGAGACGAGGTACTGGCAGAAGTAAAGCTGTGAGCACCGGGCGTGAGTCGTGCTTCGGTAGCTCAGTTGGTAGAGCACTTGCCCGCGAAAGGCAAAGGTCCTGAGTTCGAGTCTCGGTCGGGCACACAGTTTTAATCTGCCAGGAAGTTTCATATCTGTAATCTGTTTGTGCATGCATTTTTTGTGGGATGTGTGCGTTTGTTTGTTTGTGTGTGTGTGTGTGTGTGTGTGTGTGTGTGTGTGTGTGTGCGTCTGTGTGTGTCCAGAAGGCAAAGGGACACCTTGTACACACACACACACACACACACACACACACACACACACACATACACACACCACACAAACTTACAAACACACAGGTCGACAGGTGTGGCAGAGCGGTTCTAGGCGCTTCAGTCCAGAATCGCATGACTGCTACGGTCGCAGGTTCGAATCCTGCCTCGGTCATGGATATGTGTGATGTCCTTAGATTAGTTAGGTTTAAGTAGTTGTAAGTTCTAGGGGACTGATGACATCAGATGTTCAAGTCCCATGGTCCTCGGAACAATTTGAACCACTTGAACAAACACACATAAACACACACACACACACACACAGAGGTACATTGACCAAAATGTAAACTAATTCCAGACCCCTGAAGATGCCTTGCAGAAAATAAAGGCGAAACGCATATGACACGAAAATTGTGTTTAATTCAGTTGTAGTCAGACGGTCCATAAAGTAAAAATTATCAGTATACCCTAATACACTCAAGTTACTTGTAAAAACACCATGAAAGTTGGTCGATTATTTATGGAGATTGTCGTGTTGAGACAGATAAACAGACTCATTCCACGGTTTTGAAAAATATATGTGGGGCTTGGATGTATTGCTAGTATTTGAATGAATTTTATGTATATTGTTGCGATCCAAAACGGTTCGAGTAGTCGGCATACTAGCGACGACTGAGGAGGACGGGTGAGGAACACCTTCGAAGAGTTCGGCACTGCGCCTGCGCGCACGGTCGCACGTATGACGCGCGCGCGACCGCGGGCTCGGGTGCCGGCGTTGCGCAACCGCAGATGGGGACGCGCTGTGTAAATGTCGGCTAGTGGTCCCCTGGCTGTGGTTGCTCACCTCGGCTGACACGGCCGACCTTCCCGCAGAGAGGGAAAGTTCCCGCACACGCCGGTAGCTGGCTCCGGCGCTGACCGGCGGGAGCATGGAGTACTCTTTGGTGAACGGCTGACCGGGCCGGGCGGGAAATCTAGCAAGGAGACTCCGTGGACTGGCCTCTTCCAGTTTTCTTCATAATTACTGCTTGTAAAGGTCAACGCCCAGACATGCATGTCCTAAAGCAGTACGACTCAGTTCTCAAAAAAACTCGAAAAAAATCTTTGACGATTAGAAGATTTTGGAGCACTTTTAAGTACCAAGCATTTATAAGTTAGCAACGTATTCGTCGGTAGCTGAAAAAATAATTTAATGTGCCTACTGTAATACACTGAAGCGCCAAAGAAACCGGTACAAGCATGTGTATTCAATACAGAGATATGTAAACAGGCAGAATACGGTGGTGCGGTTGGCAAAGGCTATATACACTACTGGCCATTAAAATTGCTACACAAAGAAGAAATGCAGATGATAAACAGGTATTAATTGGACAAATGACATGTGATTACATTTACACGCAATTTAGGTGCATAGATCCTGAGAAATCAGTACCCAGAACAACAACCTCTGGTCGCAATAACGGCCTTGATACTCCTGGGCATTGAGTCAAACAGAGCTTGGATGGCATGTACAGGTACAGCTGCACATGCAGCTTCCACACAATACCATAGTTCATCAGGGGCAGTGACTGGCGTATTGTGACGAGCCAGTTGCTCGGCCACCATTGACCAGACGTGTTCAATTGGTGAGAGATCTGGAGAATGTGCTGGCCAGGGCAGCAATTGAACATTTTCTGTATCCAGAAAGGCCTGTACAGGACCTGCAACATGCGGTCGTTCATTAGCCTGCTGAAATGTAGGGTTTCGCAGGGATCGAATGAAGTGTAGAGCCACGGGTGGTAACACATCTGAAATGTAACGTCCACTGTTCAAAGTGCCGTCAGTGCGAACAAGAGGTGGCCGAGACGTGTAACCAATGGCACCCCATACCATCACGCCGGGTGATACGCCGGTATGGCGATGACGAATACATGCTTCCAACGTGAGTTCACCGCGATGTCGCCAAACACGGATGCGACCATCATGATGCTGTAAACAGAACCTGGTTCAAAAAAATGGTTCAAATGGCTCTGAGCACTATGGGACTCAACTGCTGTGGTCATCAGTCCCCTAGAACTTAGAACTACTTAAACCTAACTAACCTAAGGACATCACACACACCCATGCCCGAGGCAGGATTCGAACCTGCCACCGTAGCAGCAGCGCGGCTCCGGAGTGGAGCGCCTAGAACCGCACGGCCACCACGGCCGGCACAGAACCTGCATTCATCCTAAAAAAATGACGTCTTGCCATTCGTGCACCCAGATTCGTCGTTGAGTACACCATCGCAGGCCCTCCTGTCTGTGCTGCAGCGTCAAGCGTAACCGCAGCCATAGTCTCCGAGCTAACAGTCCATGCTGCTGCAAACGTCGTCGAACTGTTCGTGCAGATGGTTGTTGTCTTGCAAATGTCCCCATCTGTTGACTCAGGGATCGAGACGTGGCTGCACGATCCGTTACAGCCATGCGGATAAGATGCCTGTCATCTCGACTGCTAGTGGTACGAGGCCGTTGGTATCCAGCACAAGGTTCCGTATTACCCTCCTGAACCCTCCGATTCCATATTCTGCTAACAATCATTGGATGTCGACCAGCGACAGCAGCATGTCGCGATAAGATAAACCGCAATCGCGATAGGCTACAATCCGACATTTATCAAAGTCGGAAACGTGATGATACGCAATTCTCCTCCTTTCACGAGGCATCACAACAACGTTTCACCAGGCAACGCCGGTCAACTGCTGTTTGTGTATGAGAAATCAGTTGGAAACTTTACTCATGTCAGCACGTTGTAGGTGTCGCCACCGGCGCCAACCTTGTGTGAATGCTCTGAAAAGCTGTTCATTTAGATATCACAGTATCTTCTTCCTGTCGGTTAAATTTCGCGTCTATAGCACGTTATCTTCGCGGTGTAGCAATTTTCATGGCCATTAGTGTAATACAACAAGAATCTGGCGTAACTGTTAGATCGGTTATTGCTCCTACAATGTCAGGTTATCAAGATTTAAGTGAAATTGATCATTGTGTTAGAGTCGGCGCACGAGCAATGGGACTCAGCATCTCCGAGGTAGCGACGAAGTGGGGATTTTCCCGTACGACCATTTCACGAGCGTACCGTGAATATCAGGAATCTGGTAAAAGATCAAACCTCTGACGTCGCTGTGGCTGGTAAAAGATTCTGCAAGAACGGGGCTAAAGCTGATTGAAGAGAATCGTTCAACGTGACAGAAGTACAACCCTTCCGCAAATTGCTGCAGATTTCAATGCAGAGCCATCAACAAGTGTCGGCGTGCGAACCTTTCAACGAAACGTCATCAATATGGACTTTCGGAGCCGAGGGCGCACTCGAGTACCCTTGATGACTGCACGACACAAAGCTTTACGCCTCGCCTGGGCCAGTCAACACCGTCGTTTGTACTCTTCATGACTGGAAATATGTTGCCTCATCGGGCGAGCCTCGTTTCAAACTGTATCGAGGGGATGGACGTGTACGGGTATGGAGACAACCTCGTGAATCCATGGAGCCTCCATGCCATCAGGGTCTGTTCAAGCTGGTGGAGGCTCTGTAATTTTGAGGGATGTGTGCAGTTGGAGTGATATGGGACCCCTGATACGTCTAGATACGACTCTGACAGGTGACACGTAAGCAAGCATCCTGTCTGATCACCTGCATCCATTCATGTTCATTGTGCATTCCGACGGACGTGGGTAATTCCAGCAATGCGTCACCTCACACATCCAGAATTGCTACAGAGTGGCTCCAGGAACACTCTCTTGAATTTAAATACCTCCGCTGGACACCAGACTCCCCAGCCATGAACATTATTGAGCATCTGGGATGCCTTGTAACATGCTGTTCAGAAGAGATTTCCACCCCCTTGTACTCTTACGGATTTATGGACAGCCCTGCAGGATTCATTGTGTGAGTTCCCTCCAGCGCTACTTCAGCCATTAGTCGAGTCAGTGCCACGTCGTTTTGCGACACTTCTGCGTACTCGCGGGGCCACCACCCGTACCTGCTTCTTTGGCTATTCAGTGTAGGTTGATGCAAGGTGACGCTGAGAAACAGGAACTCTCGTAATACCCAATAAAAGTAGAAAAACCGAAGAAAAAAAATTCGTTGACAGCAACTGAACTACTGCAACTCGCCGTTTAAGAGACAGTAATCCAAATTAGTACTGTTTGACAATTGTGTCCCAAAGATGGGGTCCTCATATAATTACGCTTTCTTACAATCTGCTGTTGAGGTTCCTCATTGATTGGTTCAATGTTTCAGTTTAGATACCACGAATTTGGCCGTGAACGTTTCAGTTCATTTAGAGTTCTTAGCCGAGTCGTGTAGACCCGATTCTTAACGTACCCCCTACAAGGAAAAAACTATGATATCACACCTTCCTGTTGAAACCACGTTTCGTGAAGTTCAGGAAGGTTTTTCAAAGCAAGCTCCAACAAAGATTGCAACATCTCAACATACCGATCCGAAGTGACAGTCATTGTGATCCATTCTTCATTTTCGAAAAAGTATGGCCCGATGACTCCGTGTGATGAAACTGCACGGCATACTGTCACCTAGCTGACCTGTAAGAGACTTTATGAACTTAATGAGGACTGCTGTCTGCAAATTAACGGTAGTTCTACTTATTCACGTAACATGCGAGCTGAAAATGGGCCTCTTGACATCATAGTTTGTCCAAAAATTTATTGTCCTTGTTAACTTCTATCAAAATTTGCCGACAGGATTCTAATCGCAACTGGTGATTACTCTACTTCAGCTTTTGCACGATCTGCGGTTTGTACGAATAAAATTTTAAATCATAAGGGAGAAATCGACGAACGCTCTGTCAGGACACTGCTCGCAGTAGGCTCCGTAAGACTTAAGTGTGTACGGCTTCGATATGCAGTGGAGTATTTCTTTTTTTACAGCAGATCGAGTCTCTTAAACATTTTCATCCCAAGTCTCGCTGAGTGTACCTACAAAAACATATCACTGTATGACATAGACCAGGAGATACAGCATCATAAAAATTGAGTTGCATGAAAATATAAGTAAAGGGCACAATTTGAGAGTGATTCAGGTGAAGTAGGTGTACAAAAATCTGTGAAACATGTTACATATATTTTACGTGTGCACCTACGGGCAAAGCCACAGGTAAAAAGCTAAATCCCTGGAAAAGTTTCAACCAAATTTGGTTCTCATATTAGTTACGATCTGCAAGAAATAGTGTGGGGGCAAGAACCGCCAACCTTCTATTAGGGAGAAGGGGGAGGAGGAGATGGATAGAGAAGAGGAAGAAGGAGGTGGAGTCTGGTAGGGGGGAGGAGTACTTGGAGACAGAGAGGGAGAGAAAGAGGTGGAGTAGCAGCCAGTCACTATTTTCCTCAGTGGAAGACAATTAGCTTGTTGTAAACAGTGTAATTGTTCCCCACCAACATTGCATTGACTCTTCCTACCCTCTGCCCTCCATACATCAAATTCACTTGTTATTTTGTCGACATAATATGGTAGCTTGTGCAAGTACACTATGTGATCAAAAGTATAGATACAGGAACCATCGGTATAACAGCTGTAAATTGTCGTGGGTGTGTTGAGAAAATACCAGAGCTTCAAGCTACTTACTTTCGTCTTCGTTCGATTTGCTCTGAATCCCTATTAAGAAGGATGAATTGTATGAATGGTAGAAGAAAATAGTGGAGCCGATATAGAAGAGAATATGTATCGAGTATTAGAGTCATAATGGGAGATTAAATAAGAGGAAAGGGATAGACAACATTACATCGGAATTTCTAAAACCACTGAGGAAAAATCAGGTGAGCCACTATTCAAGAAAGTGAGTAGAATCTATGAGACAGGTGACACCCATCAGACTTTCAGAAAAACCTCATTCGCAATATTCCGAAAATAGCAACTGCAGATAGGTGAGAAAACTATTGCACAATCAGCTCAGCCCATTTATCCAAATTGCTGACAAGAGTAATATACAGAAGAACGGAAAATAATATTGAGAATCTGTAAGATGTTGAACAATTTGCCTGTAGGAAAGGTAAAGGCACCGGAGAGGCAGTCATGACTGATAACGGAAGCAACGCCGAAGAAAAAACAGGACAAGTTCACTGGATTTGTTGACAAGTAAAAAGCATTTCACAATGATAAATTCTGAGAAAAATAGGAATAAGAATAGGAAATGACAGGTAATGTCCAATATGTACAACAACCAAGAGGAAACAATAAGACTGAAGAACGAAGAACCAAATGCTCGCATACTGCCATTCGCCCGTCCTACTCAATCTATACTTCGAAGAATCAACGACGGAAATAAAGGGAAGGATCAAGAGTGTGATCGCAGTCTGGCGCAGATATATTGATTATTACTCTAGCCTAGAGAGCGTAAGGCGCGGAGGAAAATGGATGTCAAGCAGCGCGCAGCAAGGATGGCGACGATTTGATGTTAGTGTGTAGTTGATGTGAGGGCCGAGAGGCGACGCTGTGGTACTGAAGTGAGTGGCCGTTCTCCGCTACGGCTGGGGGCTAGACAGCGGCGTGCTCCGAGCCGCGGCTGACTGGAGTGTTTACCGGCCAGTACGAGAGTGATTTGGCCGGCAATACTTTGGTCTATTACTTGTGGCACGAGGTAAGCGTGGCACTTTAACACCAAGAATATGCTGTGACCCTATCTGTCTGAAGTGGAATGAAAGGTGAGCATTTTTTGCTCTCTGTCTAGCATTGCTTTTTCTGCAATACTACGAATTGTCTTCTACGGTGCCAGTGACATTCACCTTACATGCTCCGAGTTTGAATCCCAGTGGAAGTGTTGGCCTCAGTTGTGCGCTGCTTAGCATTGATCTTCAAACTCAGCTCCTAATGTAATAAGGCGTTGAACCAAGATGTTTTTCCCACGGATCTGTTCAATCCACGAAAATCGTTATTAGCTCAAATACGATCTCCAGAGATTATTTCAGGCGGATGCACCTGCATAATGTGTAACATAATGCTGGGTGTGTGTCTTTTTTAGCTGCCCGTTTATTAGTGCAAAACGTTGAGGCACTGGAGGGAGGCACCCACGCTCATCAAAAATAAAATATCGACATTAACCCAGGGCGACTGAACCAGCGTCGAAACAAGGAATGGTGTTGTGCACACTCAAATGGTTCAAATGGCTCTGAGCACTATGCGACTTAACTTCTGAGGTCATCAGTCGCCTAGAACTTAGAACTAATTAAACCTAACTAACCTAAGGACATCACACACATCCATGCCCCAGGCAGGATTCGAACCTGCGACCGTAGCAGTCGCGCGGTTCCAGACTGTAGCGCCTAGAACCGCACGGCCACTGTGGCCGGCGTTGTGCACACTCATTTTGTGTTTCTTACAGCACATTTATTGTATTGTTCTGCATTTCTGTTATTAATGCTGTGATTGTTCCTAAGTTCTGTTTTATTCACATGTTATTCTCTTAAGTCAGGGGCGGGCAAACGTTGCACGCGGCTCATGAGCGCACAGCGCTGCACGTGTGCTGCTCGCGTGCAACCGTCGAATGGGGCAGTGGCGACAGCCGGCAGGTTGCGGCAGTGTAGTACCAGGCTAAGCTGCAGACGTTGATGCGTAGCGACCACTACGTAGTGAGCGTTGTAATTTCAAGAACCGGAAAATGTGAATCAAGGAAACGCAGAAGTGGAGATTTGCTATCTTTTAAAAAGGAATGGGAGAATCATTTTTTCTTTGTGCAAAAACGTGAAAATTCGAAATGTATGTGACAGTATTCTCGCTGGTCAGCGGAAGTTTAATATTGAACGCCATTATAATAAATTTCAATATGTTCCCGTACTTAGTGCAATAAAAGAGGAATAAAAGAGGAATTTCTCAAGCGATTTGGGGATATATCATACTTGAATAGTTCTCGAGACAATTTGCTGTTTCTGTAGTTGCAAGTGGAATTAATAGACCTACACTGTAGATTCTACAGCGTAATTCTCGTATGAGAGACAAGTTCCTTTTGGCAAGACGTGTAATAGATTTTTATCACAACTTTCCACAGCAAGAGTTTCCTCGTCTCCATCGTGAAGCCGCGAAGATAATATGTTTGGCTCGACATACGTTTGCGAGAGATTTTTTTCTGTTATGAAAATTAATAAGTCTCGGTTAACAGCAAACATTAGTAATGAAAATTTACGTAACTGTTTGCGTTTGTCTGTATGTAGAAATTTTGTTTCAGACATTAAACGTATTGTAAACTCCACCTGTGATAATTAAATACAACGTATCGTAGGAAATAGGTACTCTTCCAAACCATGATTTCTTTCAAGCACTCGTACTAACCGTATTCCTTCATTCAATAAAGCAGGCCAGGAAACAAAACGCATTACAGGGGAAGTAGCGGAGAGACGGTATGGTGGGGAGGGGAGAGAAGCGGGTGGCCAGCTTGCCCCTGTGTGCGCGAAGAACACCTGTTAACTGCACACGTGCATGTGCACCGCACACGTGCAGGATTCCTGCCCGCCCCTGTCTTAAGTCATTTCGTAAAAGTTTGTGCTTTGAAGTATTTAATGGACAGTTTCTGCCTGTCTTTTCATAAAGCATTTGAAATGGAGCTAAATGCTTATTACCCCCAAATCTCTGATTCCAGAAGGAAAATGGAGGATTAGTATAAAATCCTGTCTAGTCGTCAATTATGGGGCGTCTAGGGAACCTGCTTTCTCGAATCGGTAGACAAACCATTCAAACAGATCGTATTAATGAGTTTTATTATAAAAATTAACAGATTACCATACTTAACTTCGCCATTATATAGATGTGCCACAAGCAAAGGACGACATGCAAATAAACAAGCTTCTTCAGTATAAACGACCCTAAGTCATTGCTATACAAGTGCCTAATTTTGTAGCTGCTCTTCAACTCTTGAACTGGGTCGAGGCCAGTCGGGCACGGCGCTTGTGTCCTCTTCACCTAGAGACCGCTGCTGTAGCGTTGTCGTCCTGGAGAGGGATCGGTCAGCGTGCTATTGGCTGTCTTCTTCTCAGAGCCGTCTCTTCTCTTTCGTTTCCGACTGGCGTGCCGGCGCTTGACTTCACGCAGTATCAATTAGCCCTTAGCAACCAAGAAAAATAAATTTTTAAAGAAAATTCTAAATTGCCCTGATTCCTTAGAAATATTTCCACCACAAATTACCCTAAAACTATCCACATCCACAAGCACCAAACGAAAAGCAAACTTGTGAGGGGTTCATTAGGGGTTGATTACTATTCGCTAGCGCACTTGAGCAGATGTAATTTCGATGGATTGCTCACGCGCTGCCTGCGATTTGGAATATCTATGCTACAGTAGAATCTCAGGTCAGAGCAGTGTTGGCAGTGAGTTTAGTAGCTCGCAGAGAGCAGTCGTGTTTTGTACCTCACACAGAGCACTTGAGTTATGTAGTTCGGACAGGGCAGTGCAGTGGTTGACTTGTGTTGGGCCGTTCGTGCAGAACAACGGCGGTGCCTGAGCCATGTGGTAAAAACAAAAATATATTATTGTTCTTTGTTGCCGCGCGCATATGTTAAATGCCACAACTGATTTAACCCAAATTGTAGTGTTAAAGTCCCATATAATTCCTTGCTGAAATGTTTCAATACTAACTTTTCTTCTGAAGAAAACTTTTGCCAGTCATTTACCTGAGTTTAAAGTTTAAGGATTTTACGAATTTTTCCTGAGCATACTCATGTTGATTAAGCAAAATAAAATCAGTTGTTTTCCTACAAATGAAAATCTAGTGGCCAGATTTGCACTGGGCTGTGCCAAAAATTTCTTATAGGAGCAGATATATAGATAGCGTTATCCGGCGACATCATTGTGAGGTAAGAATTTTTCAGTTTATTCAGGATGATTTCACAGGGCCATGACGCAGCGCTGCTGACGTCAAAACTTATTAATCTCGATATGCAGTCAGTCTTTAATGGAAGGTCATATTAAAAGTTGAAATTTTATTATTGGAAAGAAATTTTTCTATTGGGAACTTAAACGAGATTATTTTGTTGGGAGGTTACACTAAATGTGAATATTATACGCATTATTCTGTCGGGAGGTTACAAACTGCTAGACAAATTGAAAGGCTATAAAGGGAACAAAGCATCTCGTGAAGACAGAATTGTTGCAAGACTGCAGTCAGCTGGCGCAAAAACCTTAATGAAACAACACTGATCATACAAAACATTTTGCAAACTGGGAAAATTGCAGTTAACTCATAAGCAGCATTGATTCAGAAGGGAGTTAAAAGTGATGTTAGTAATTACAGGAGAAATTCCGTCATTTCTGTTACATTATTCTATCTCAATGAATTTTGGTCAAGCACAATAATAGCTCGATACGATACTGACGAATGTCAAAGATTCACAACAAGTAGGTCATGTGCGGAACGAATTTTAGTAATGAAATTAATTCTCAGACACTAAAAAATTAAAAATAAGAATGTAGTTTGTACCTCTGTGATTATAAAGAAGAGCTTATGACTCAGTATAATCCTGAAGAAACAAGGTCTGGACATCAAAACCACTGCAAGTGACACACTAAATAGTGCAAATGTAAGGTACACTATAGTGGATAAATAGCGGAAGATTTTGAAACTTAAACGAGAGTGAGACAAGGTGGTGGACTCAGCACTGTCGAGTCACATTAATGTGACCACCGCCTATGTTCGACATCAACGTGCAACCACCGCACACATACTACAGGTGGCAGCACTAGCAGTGGAGAAAATATAATGGTTTTCAAGGGGTCGCGGCTAGCACTGCAGTCGTTGTCGTAACGTGGAAACCGGTCAATTAGTCTGACTCCAAAAGAGCATACTCATTAGTTTTCGGACCAAGCGTGGAAGCATTTCCGAAATGTTTATGTTTGTAAACTATTCGCTTGCCACCGTGGTTGAGGCACGCCGCGCGTGGCAACATGGCGCTATCCAAAACCGGCGCCGATGCAACTGTGTGCACCAGAGGCTGGTGGCATAGATAACAGCGATCAGCGAGAGCTGCGGAGATGTATGCGGACGAATAGACGTGAAACTACACACCTGGAAATGGAAAAAAGAACACATTGACACCGGTGTGTCAGACCCACCATACTTGCTCCGGACACTGCGAGAGGGCTGTACAAGCAATGATCACACGCACGGCACACAGCGGACACACCAGGAACCGCGGTGTTGGCCGTCGAATGGCGCTAGCTGCGCAGCATTTGTGCACCGCCGCCGTCAGTGTCAGCCAGTTTGCCGTGGCATACTGAGCTCCATCGCAGTCTTTAACACTGGTAGCATGCCGCGACAGCGTGGACGTGAACCGTATGTGCAGTTGACGGACTTTGAGCGAGGGCGTATAGTGGGGATGCGGGAGGCCGGGTGGACGTACCGCCGAATTGCTCAACACGTGGGGCGTGAGGTCTCCACAGTACATCGATGTTGTCGCCAGTGGTCGGCGGAAGGTGCACGTGCCCGTCGACCTGGGACCGGACCGCAGCGACGCACGGATGCACGCCAAGACCGTAGGATCCTACGCAGTGCCGTAGGGGACCGCACCGCCACTTCCCAGTAAATTAGGGACACTGTTGCTCCTGGGGTATCGGCGAGGACCATTCGCAACCGTCTCCATGAAGCTGGGCTACGGTCCCGCACACCGTTAGGCCGTCTTCCGCTCACGCCCCAACATCGTGCAGCCCGCCTCCAGTGGTGTCGCGACAGGCGTGAATGGAGGGACGAATGGAGACGTGCCGTCTTCAGCGATGAGAGTCGCTTCTGCCTTGGTGCCAATGATGGTCGTATGCGTGTTTGGCGCCGTGCAGGTGAGCGCCACAATCAGGACTGCATACGACCGAGGCACACAGGGCCAACACCCGGCATCATGGTGTGGGGAGCGATCTCCTACACTGGCCGTACACCACTGGTGATCGTCGAGGGGACACTGAATAGTGCACGGTACATCCAAACCGTCATCGAACCCATAGTTCTACCATTCCTAGACCGGCAAGGGAACTTGCTGTTCCAACAGGACAATGCACGTCCGCATGTATCCCGTGCCACCCAACGTGCTCTAGAAGGTGTAAGTCAACTACCCTGGCCAGCAAGATCTCCGGATCTGTCCCCCATTGAGCATGTTTGGGACTGGATGAAGCGTCGTCTCACGCGGTCTGCACGTCCAGCACGAACGCTGGTCCAACTGAGGCGCCAGGTGGAAATGGCATGGCAAGCCGTTCCACAGGACTACATCCAGCATCTCTACGATCGTCTCCATGGGAGAATAGCAGCCTGCATTGCTGCGAAAGGTGGATATACACTGTACTAGTGCCGACATTGTGCATGCTCTGTTGCCTGTGTCTATGTGCCTGTGGTTCTGTCAGTGTGATCATGTGATGTATCTGACCCCAGGAATGTGTCAATAAAGTTTCCCCTTCCTGGGACAATGAATTCACGGTGTTCTTATTTCAATTTTCAGGAGTGTATTAAGCAACTGACCACCCAAATGAACGAAGGAGCTACCAACAGTGTCTCCTCAACGAGTGTTCAGCGAATGTAGCTGCATATGGGTCTTCGCAACAGGCACCTGATTCATGCTCCCTTGCTAACTGCTACTCATCGGCGACGAAGGTTGCAATTTTCACGACAATGCCGCATCTGGAGGTCCAGTGAGTAGCGACAGGTGGCTTTTTCAGATGTATCGCGTTTTATGCTCCATCGGACGGTTGGTTGTTAGTGGGTACGGCGAGAAACGTCTGAAAGCAAACACCCTGCACCAGTTGTCAGAAGGATCCAGGCTGGAGGAGGGAGCTTTATAGTCTGGGGACCCTACGTGCGGTTTGTTTTTACCTCGACTACCCGGACAATGCAACTTGTCACACAGCTCACAGTGTTCGTGTACGGTCTGAAGAGCACCAGGCTGAGGTTACCGTAATCCCCTGGCCACCAGATTGTCAGTGTTTAAACCCAATCGAGAATCTGTGGGACCACATCGATCGATCTGTTCGCGCCATGGAGCCTCAGTCGAGAAATCTAGAGCAGCTGGCCACAGCACTGGAGTCGGCATGGCTCCACATCCCTTACCGTACCTTCCAGTAGCTCTCTCTCTCTCTTGCTGCAAGTCCCACATGGGAAAAGGTAGTTCTTCAGACTTTTGACCGGTGGACAGTGTATATATTACATTACAGCTGCGTCTTTGAAAAAGTAATCCATGCGTAGCGAAACCTAAAATCAGAGGATCGAGTTCACATGTCAATCAAACCAGAAAGAACCAATATCAGGAAGGGCTGATAATTCTGTGTCAAGGCACTTATACAGCAAAAACAAAAAGAAATTCTTAATGAAACAGCATAAGAGTAGCTAACGAAATATCATTTCTTCAAAATACGTACCTAGCAAAAGTATGGTACTCTCAAAATTCAATATGGAAAAATCGAGAAAGTTTCCCAGTTATAACCATCGATGATGTCAGTTAAAATGTTTAGTCGAAACAGTCCAGGAAACTGGCGTAGGGAAGACTAAGCATGAAATTCGTTGCCGTAAAATGGCATCAATAAAGGCGTCTCTAAATATCCAGAACTGATATACAACAACATGATTATTACAGCAGAATCTTTGTAGGGCTGAAAAAAATCACTTTAAGCAGAAGGAGAAGTACTGAACAAAAGCAAACGGAAAGTAATCAGGGAAACTGTTGACTCAAATTATACTTAAGAAGTTATATACAAACCAAGAACAAATGCAGAAACGAAAAAGTATACCAACATTTATCAGAATACGTAAAACGCGGGGTAAAATTCTACAGGCATATTAAAAGACTAGGACCAATTAACTTAACAGAACAATTTGTGGAATTCTAGCAAAGTCGCCAAAGTTGTAACAATAAAAGCTGGAATAACACAACTTGGTATGTCGGACAGAAAAAAATTTTGGCATAAAATTCACGTTGACCTGGCGAAAAACCCAAGAAGAGTGGAATCTTTGTCTGCCGATAGGTAAAAGCCCACTCTGAAACAATTAAAGTAGTACGTGCACGCCGACAGAATGGAGGTAATACGTGCACAAAGAAAAGCTGAAACAGAACTTTGAAGGTCTGGCATGAAGCTGAGTATGTTACTCCTGAAAGCAAGGCTCTGCATTCGCTTGACGGTTGTCAGATCCCGACCAACGCGAGCAGAAATATCGCGGAACAAAATATCTGTTTTTCAATAGTCCACGATTCTGGCGCTAACAAATTTCGGCACCTGCTAAGAGGGAGATTAGGGTCTAACGTCCCGTCTATATCGATGTCATTAGAGACGGTGCACAAGATCGGAATGTAGAATGGGGAAGGAAATGGGCCGTGCCCTTTCAAAGGAACCACCCGCAGCAGTTAGCTGGAGCGATTTAGGGAAATCACTGAAAGCCTAAATCTGGATAGCAGGAGGCGGATTTGAACTGCTATTCTCCCGAATGCCAGTCCAGTATCCTAAGCAATTCGCCATTTCGCTCGGTTGCACATGCTGGTAGGTACTTTTCCTTCTTACACAAGATGTGACACAATTTCTCACTAACAGGAAACATTCAAATGCTGTGAGTATTCTTCACGGGTTTCTCTCCCGATGACGAGCAAATTCCACAATATTTCGTCGCAGCAGTCGCACCTAGCCACCAGCAAGGTTCAGTCACCTGAAGATGAGGGGGAGTTGCTCCGAGGGAATATTGTGGAATTTGCACAATGTCATCCGGCGGCAACCCGTGAAGACTATTTACAACACATCCGCCGGGAAAGCTTGAAGAGTCACATTCAGATGTTGTTTATAAATGAGAAACCCGCATCTTTATCCTTCCAATACACAAAATGTAGGTGGCGTTACTCCTGCTTTGTGAGAATGTGCTGAAATGCCAGCCAGCCATATGCACTCACATATTTAAGTAACGTGCCACCTTGGCGTTTCTTGCCGCCTTCTTGACGGTGCAGTTTTAGTGGTCAGCAGTTTATTTTATTCCATTACAACTTACGGAAAACAAAGTAATTTTAGAATTTCAGTTTTTGCTGCACATGAAATGACACAATCCGTTGCATACTGTGATATTATTATTATTATTATTATTATTATTATTATTATTATTATTAATTACTGCCTGATGCCCAACATTGATTGAGAATTCATTTTGCCAATTTTCTAGTAGAAACGAAAACAAAAACAGAATTATGTTTGTAGTGTAATATCGAAAAAATTCCATTTCCATATATTCGTGACAATTCCTTTGATATTATGAAACAGTCGTGCAAATAAATATGTATAATATAGAAATGTATGAGTACAGTTTGACAAGAAGAAGGGACCGGTTGGCAGGACATGTTCTGAGGCATGAAGGGATCACAAATTTAGCATTGGAGGGCAGCGTGGAGGGTAAAAGTTGTAGAGGGAGACCAAGAGATGAATACACTAACCAGGTTCAGAAGGATGTAGGTTGCAGCATGTACTGGGAGATAAAGAAGTTTGCACAGGATAGAGTAGCATGGAGAGCTGCATCAAACCAGTCTCAGGACTGAAGACCACAACAACAACAACAACATGAGTACAGTATCAACATTAAGAATCATAGGATTTCTGCACACTGGGGGGAAGCTGCCTCGCGTATCTGCAATGCGATTTTGTTAACGTGCCTATGCCAACGCCACTCCATAGCTCTATGGACTGTTATTGTTTTCGCCTTCAGCCGTTTGAGCTTCGCAATTGAAAGCGCTGCTGCCAGGTGTGTCTTAGCAGTAAAGAATAAATTTACTGGTTGGTGAAAACGTTCGTAGCGTTTTTCCGTAAGTTTAATATACACGACAGATGCATATAACACAGAGTTCAGTCGTCAATAAGATATTCCTGCCAATCTGTTCGTTTCCGCGGCTGTGGAAATCACGTGGTATTAAAGAAAAGGACATGTCGAACCATGTTTGGACAGCATTTTCATCCGGAAAGGAAGTTCCTTGAAGGTTGTTCGATAGAGAGAAGGAAAGGTGAAAACCTGAGTGCACAAGATCAAGTGAATAAGGTGGGTGTGGAATGACTTGCCAATCCAGCACCTGTATAGTGCTTTTTCTCAGTCAAGCAGAATGCTAGCTACCGATGTGGAGTAGCGTAACTTCAAGCAGTCTTCCTGGTCGATGAAGTTAAAATCTTCTGGGTTATTAGGCCGCGTCATGTTTCTTCTAAAATGTTCGACGTTTCGACCCCTCTGCTTGGATCTTCCTCAGGATCTTTTGGTGTCCACTACTGCAGACTTACATAGTCTTCCTGGTCGTTGTTCTTAGATTGTACCTGCAAGACGTTTCAGTTGTTGACAATAAATGTCAACAGTGATCGTTAAATATCGGGGAAGCAATTCGTGGTGCGAGTACACCACATCGTCGCTGTTCCACCAGATGCATGACATTACCTTCTGTGGATGTGCGCAGATCTTTGTGCGGTGAGTTGATCCTTTCTTTGGGGTGAACTATTCCTTTATTTTCCCTGTGTTAGCAGAAAGACACCACTTCTCGTCACCAACAGCGATACAGGATACATGGTCGTTTTTGTTCGCGAACCAGTTGATGACGAGCAGGCACAGGTGCGTACTCGTATATAGCCACCCGCTAATACGAGTATTTTGATTTTGGCTTAGACAATGTAGTATCCACACACCCAACTTTTGAACCTTCCCCACTGCATGCCAGTTCTCGATTACACTGACGTGAATCATTGTCGATTAATGCGTTTAAATGGTTCAAATGGCTCTGAGCACTATGGGACTTAACTTCTCAGGTCATCAGTCCCCTAGAACTTAGAACTACTTAAACCTAACTAACCTAAGGACAGCACACACATCCATGCCGGAAGCAGGATTCGAACCTGCGACCGTAGCGGTCACGCCGTTTCAGACTGAAGCGCCTTTAACCGCTTGGCCACACCGGCCGGCAATGTGTTTAAATGATCTTTATCAAACTTCGAAGGCCTTCCTGAAGTGGAGAGTCACTAATGTCAAATATTAGAATAGATTAGATTAGATTAGTACTTGTTCCATAGATCATGAATACGACACTTGGTAATGATGTGGAACGTGTCAGTTTACTAAAAGGTGTCTATACAAGATATTACATTACAAAAAATACTACGTGGTACTTAATTTGGGGGGAGGGGGAGGGGTGTTGGGGAAATTAACCACTTACTATATCCAAAAATTCATCTAATCAGTAGAAGGAGTTGCCATTAAAAAATTATTTAATTTCCTTTTAAATGCTACATGGCTATCTGTCAGACTTTTGATGCTATTAGGTAAGTGACCAAAGACTTTTGTGGCAGCATAATTTACGCCCTTCTGAGCCAAAGTTGGGTTTAACCTTGAGTAGTGAAGATCATCCTTTCTCCTGGTGTTGTACCCATGTACACTGCTATTACTTTTGAATTCGTTCAGATTGTTAACAACTATATATATATATATATATATATATATATATATATATATATATATATATTGTGAGGCTACAGTGAAGACAGCAGATCTTCAATGAGTTTTTTCCAGTTAAAACCCTCATCAATGCATACATCTAGAAAATTTGAATTTCTAACTTGTTGTTGTTGTTGTTGTTGTGGCCTTCAGCCCTGAGACTGGTTTGATGCAGCTCTCCATGCTACTCTATCCTGTGCAAGTTTCTACATCTCTCAGTACCTACTGCAGCCTACATCCTTCTCAATCAGCTTAGTGTATTCATCTCTTGGTCTACGATTTTTACCTTCCATGCTGCCCTCCAGTACCAAATTGGTGATCCCTTGATGCATCAGAACATGTCCTACCAACCGATCCCTTCTTCTAGTCTAGTTGTGCCACAAACTCCTCTTCTCCCCAATTCTATTCTATACCGCCACTTTAGTTTTGTCATCTACCCATCTAATCTTCAGCATTCTTCTGTAGCACCACATTTCGAAAGCTTCTATTCTCTTCTTGTCTAAACCAGTTATCGTCCATGTTTCACTTCTATACATGGCTACACACCATAGAAATACTTTCAGAAAAGACTTTCTGACACTTACATCTACACCCAATGTTAACAAATTTCTCTTCTTCAGAAACACTTTGCTTGCCATTGCCAGTCTACATTTTATATCCTCTCTACTTCGACCATCATCAGTTATTTTTCACCCAAAATAAAAAAACTCATCTACTACCTTATGTGTCTAATTTCCTAATCAAATTCCCTCAGCATCATCTGATGTAATTTGACTACATTCCATTATTCTCGTTTTGCTTTTGTTGTTTTTCGTCTTATATCCTCCTTTCAAGACACTGTCCATTCCGTTCTACTGCTTTTCCAGATCCTTAGCTGTCTCTGGCAGAATTGCGATGTCATTGGCAAACCTCAAAATTTTTATTTCTTCTCCGTTGGTTTTATTTCCTACTCCAAACTTTCTTTTGTTTCCGTTATTGCTTCCTCAATGTGCAGATTGAATAACATTGGGGATAGGCTACAACACTATGTCACTCCCTTCCCAATCACTGCTTCCCTTTCATACCCCTCGATTCTTATAACTGCCATCTGCTTTCTGTACAAATTGTAAATAGCCTTTCGCTCCCTATATTTTACCCCTGCCACCTTTAGAATTTGAAAGAGAATATTTCAATCAACATTGTCAAAAGCTTTCTCTAAGTCTACAAATGAGAGAAACGTTGGTTTGTCTTGCCTTAATCTTTCTTCTATGATAAGTCGTAGGGTCAGGATTGCCTCACGTGTTCCGACATTTCTACGGAATCCAAACTGATCTTCCCCGAGGTCGGCTTCTATCAGTTTTTCCATTCGTCTGTAAAGAATTCGCGTTAGTATTTTGCCGCTGTGAGTTACTAAACTCATTGTTCGGTAATTTTCACATCTGTCAACACCTGCTTTCTTTGAGATTGGAATTATTATATTCTTCTTGAAGTCTGAGGGTATTTCGTCTGTCTCATACTTCTTGCTCACCAGATGGTAGAGTTTTGTCAGGACTGGCTCTCCCAAGGCTGTCAGTAGTTCTAATGGAATGTTGTCTACTCCGGGGGCCTTGTTTCGACTCAGGTCTTTCAGTGCTCTGTCAAACCCTTCACGCAGTATCATATCTCCCATTTCATCTTTATCTACATCCTCTTCCATTTCCATAATATTGTCCTCAAGTACATCGCCCTTGTATAGACCCTCTATATACTCCTTCCACCTTTCTGCTTTCCCTTGTTTGCTTAGAACTGGGTTTTGCATCAAAGCTCTTGATATTCATGCAAGTGGTTCTCTTTTCTCCAAAGGTCTCTTTAATTTTCCTGTAGGCAGTATCTATCTTACCACTAGTGAGATAAGCCTCTACATCCTTACATTTGTCCTCTAGCCATCCTTGCTTAGCCACTTTGCACTTCCTGTCGATCTCATTTTTGAGACGCTTGTATTCCTTTTTGCCTGCTTCATTTACTGCATTTTTATATTTTCTCCTTTCATCAATTAAATTCAATATTTCTTCTGTTACCAAAGGGTTTCTACCAGCCCTCGTCTTTTTACCTATTTGATCCTCTGCTGCCTTCACTATTTCATCCCTCAAAGCTACCCATTCTTCTTCTACTGTATTTCTTTCCCCCATTCCTGTCAATTGTTCCCTTATGCTCTCCCTGAAACTCATTACAACCTCTGGTTCTTTCAGTTTATCCTAGTCCCATCTCCTTAAATTCCCACCTGCTACCGATTTCTGATCGAAGTCTATATTTATTAATGGCGTCATTCCATTTACTGTGTGGAACTATATTTAGTGTGTTTTGTCAAGTTTAATGAGAGCCAATTTGCAGAGAACCACTTAATGATTTTCTGAAAAACATCGTTTACAATTTCACCAGTTAATTCTTGTCTGTTGGCTGTGATAGCTATACTTGTATCATCGGCAGAAAGTACCAGCTTTGCATCTTCATGAATATGGAATGGCAAGTCATTAATATGTATTAAGAACAGCAGAGGACCCAAGACCAAACCTTGCGGCACCCCATTCTTGATTGTTCCTCAGTTTGAGAAATCACCAGTTTTTTGCATATTATGTGAACTGCTTATTTCAACTTTCTGCACTTTTCCAGTTAGGTATGATTTAAACCATTTGAGTGCTGTCCCATTCATACCATAGTACTTGAGCTTATCTAAAAGTATTCCATGATTTACACAATCAAAATCCTTTGAGAGATCACAAACAAATCCCAACGGGTGACTTCCGATTACTCAGAGCATTTAATATTTCATTAGTGAAACGATATATAGCATTTTCTGTTAAAATACCTTTCTGGAAACCAAACTGACATTTTGTTAAAACTTATTTTTACAAGGGTGTGAAGCTACTCTAATATACATTACATTACTGTCTCCCTTGTAATAATATTCGAAATTGTTTTGATTTTGTTATCAGAGGTATTAATCTCAGACATGATGCACATGCCTCTGGACTTTTTAATAACCTTTCTTAATGTAGCACAGTAGTTTTTATAATATTTGGCTGTTTCTAGGCCATTACCCTTTCTTGTTGTTAGATATAGTTCCCTTTTGTGGTTAAAAGATTTTTTATTCCTTTAGTAAGCCAAGGTTTTTTGCATGGTTCTTATAATTAGATTTAACTACTTTCTTGGGGAAACAGTTTTCAAATAGTCTTACAAGTCTATCATCAAATAAGTTATATTTTAAATTAGCATCGGGTTCCTTGTACACCTCATCCCAGTCTAAGTGCAGAAGATTTACTCTGAAATTTCTAATTGTTGAGTCATTAACTGAACGCACAACTTTGGAGGGTAGTTTTGAATTACTGAATGGAGCTATGTCATATACTGTAACTACCTGAGCACCATGATCAGAAAGGTCATTCTCAACAGGAGAAGAATTTTTTTTTTAAACTGATCTTGGTCTATAAAAGTGTTATCTACAAATGTGCTGCTGTCCTTTACTACCTGAGTAGGAAACTTAATGACAGATGTCAAATTGAAAGAACTGAGCAAGACTTCAGGTCATTCTTCCTATTACCCTCTTTCAGTGAATCAACACTGAAGTCCCCGCAAGTAATAATTTGCTTTCCTCTATCTGACAGATAGACCAACATGGCATCCAAGTTTTCCAGGAATAAATGAAAGTTTCCTGAAGGGGATCTATATACTGTCACAATTTTAAAAGAGCCTTACTTCAGTTTAAGTTGACAGGCACATACTTCTCTATGTTGCTCTAGACAAAACTTTTCTGTATCTAAGCTTTTTACACGGTGATAACTTTTGACATATATGGCAACTCCTCCTCTCACCTTATTCTCTCTACTAATATGTGTAGCTAGTTTATAACCACTGATATTTACCTTTTCCATATCAAATGCAATGTGATGCTCAGACAGTCATAGTATATCTATTACATTATCAGATTCAATGTCATCCAAACAAACCAGGAGCTCTTCTACTTTATTCTTCAATCCTGGAATATTTTGGTGAAAAATGGTAACATTATTTTTTTACTTTTCTTTTGTGAGAATCTACTTTTTTCTTTAATCCACCAATACTTTGGTTAAATATGGTAACATTGTTATTTACTTTCCCATTGTGAGAATCTTGTGAGTTTTGGACCTCTTTAGCACCTGCCTGACTGAACTTCTCATTGGACAATGATATTAGTCTAAAAATGAGGTACATCCATGAGTACTAGTGTCCCCCCTTATGGATTTCGCTAACAACCCTGCCAGTTTACCCTTCCGTTTCCTTCTTCAAACGAGAAAACTATTTTCTTGCCGTGCTCTGTGAAACGGCGTTATCTTCATAAATGGCGGAAATATTTCTGGCTGCCTCCATAGTTGTCACCTCTCTATTGAACTGAAGCAAAAAATTTCGAAAATGTTGCAATTTCTCCACTTGGTACTCCATTTTATTGCGTCCACAGTTCCTCTCACTATCTCCAAATGGCAAAGTGACAATATGTAAACTCAAATAGCAATAGTGAACCACAAATAGAAAATGACAACCGATAAATAAACCCAAAGAAACCGGAATACCAAAATGCAAAACAAAAACGCTACTAACTTATGCACCAGCCTAATATTAATACTTCACACAAGATGCGACAGTTTTTCACCTATCTCAGTATGAATGACGTCATATCATCTGAGCTCTGAGTCATGCAATGATATTTTTGTGTAGGTACATTCAGCGGGATATCTAGATACTGTCTGCAAAAAGTGTTGCCAGCAGAGTTAGTAGCAAAGAAGTAATAAATTAAATTCTCATTCACAATGCACCATTTTTTCAAGAATCTGAGTGTTTATGACGTCATATCTCACGAATTATGTGTGGTACCATGATATAATTTTGTATGTGTATGTAGCGGCATATGCGGAGACTCTGCGAAATTTATTCCGAATAAATTTGTATGTCGTGCATGATACGGTTGTTTTTCACGCAACTAAATTTTATGACGTCATACCTTCTGAACTTCAAGAGATGGGTGGTTCTTACCCCCACAGCGACTGTTACCCTACAAAAAGAGATAAGTGTACCAAGATTGGTTGAAATCGGTGCAGTGGTTTAGGAGGGGATGTGGAACATATACAGACGCACACGCATACGCACATACATATGTACATTTTTTATAATATGTATGGACTGGGGAATGAGCGTCTTTTGTAACCCACATAAAAATCGTAAAAGAAGCTCAATAATTTCATTCAGTATACTCTTTCATTCTATTTGAACTCTCTTCTAAACAAATTTTATAAATTTTGACGCAAATTCTTTAATCTACATGAGAGAGAAAAGCTAGGCTAAATTCAGGGGTACCGATACTGATCAAGTTCTATGCTGCCATCCATTAAATAATTGTCTCAGAATAGCAAAGACTGCATGAATGTTAACACTTCCATAAATCCTCCGTAATACTGTCATTGTCTCACTTGAAAATATTCGTCGTGACATTGATAAATGTGTCCATTAATCACAGATAATATTTAACTGCACGGGAATAAATATCGCAGTCCACATAATTTTTATTCATACTCAACGACATCCGCTCGGCAACTGAACAAAGTTCTTATACAGAGTGTAACGAATAAAAGTGCAGGTATTTCTATTGAGACTGAAAACTGTATAGTGAACAACATTACATCAGTATTTACGTCAGCTGCAGACTAATAATTATAGCTAATGCAAGACATATGTTTTTATGTTGGTTGGTACCTCCAAGCCATTAATGCTTATTTTCGTCTGGGCAGCGAGGCAAGTGTTGAAGTGTGGACACATGGGCGCAAAATGGGCAATCTACACTGTGAGGCATGGTCCACTTAGTGGTGGAGTACTGCCATGCAGAAAACGTCAGGTCGTAAAGTGTATGACCTTATTGTGGTAAGACTGTTTGATACCGAGAGAGAAAAAGAAACAACCATCTCACCCTTACACTTTGTATACACCCCAACAAGAGAGACATATTTTATCAAAAATGGCTCTGAGCACTATGGGACTTAACATCTATGGTCATCAGTCCCCTAGAACTTAGAACTACTTAAACCTAACTAACCTAAGGACAGCACACAACACCCAGCCATCACCAGGCAGAGAAAATCCCTGACCCCGCCGGGAATCGAACCCGGGAACCCGGGCGTGGGAAGCGAGAACGCTACCGCACGACCACGAGATGCGGGCATATTTTATTAAACTGGACATATTTCTCACAGAGAATTATCTATGATCCTAGTTTATACTAAATAGGCTTATTTTCCATACATCAATC
Source organism: Schistocerca cancellata (assembly GCF_023864275.1). Taxonomy (NCBI): domain Eukaryota; kingdom Metazoa; phylum Arthropoda; class Insecta; order Orthoptera; family Acrididae; genus Schistocerca; species Schistocerca cancellata. The sequence goes on from NC_064634.1 coordinate 217,349,811, forward strand.
GCGTTTTTTATGACAGAATGACCTGTCTCGTGCAATATCGCCCATCTTCAGATCATCTCTCGTGGTATAGAGTAACCTCTCATACATGAACTATCAGTTGACTCTATATTCATATTGCCGGGGGTTCTAGGGCTCCTGTCGAATTCTGCATTTCGGCCTCCATAATAAACTATTTTGTGCGTCTTCAACGAATTTCTGGTGCTCACACTCCTTTCTCTCTCCTGAATCAATTTAAGTCGCGGTCTTCCTATGTGCATATCACACAGTGCAAACTTCGGTGACTATGAAAATTATAAATAGCTAGGAAGAATAATTAATGAAGGCGGAACATGTGTAGACGACATCAGAAACAGATGCAACTCAGGAGGGATAGCAATATCAAAACTGAACTCCCTTTTTTGGTGCACAAAATCTGATTAAAAACGAACCTTCATATACATATATATATATATATATATATATATATATATATAAAGCCATTATTGAGCCAGTTACCATCTATGGTTCGGAGTGCTGCACGATTACGGAGAAGAACGGCCCACTTTGAGAAAGAATGCTGAAAAATATATTTGAAATCTTTCACTGTCATATACTAAGCACTACCTTAGTACGTGACAATGAACTAACAGTTCGGTTAAAACAGGTTTCTCTGTGACTGCAATATATGGTCTGAAGGTGGGCGACATTTCCCGAAACCTGTCCTTTTTAAAAACAAAAAAGGAAAAAGAAACAGGATCGGAAACGGCAAATGAGCCTATTTTGTAGATCGTATAACTTCATCAGAGATAATATATCTCGAGTTACACTGACGAACGGAACTTCAGAGGACTATACGCGCGCTTCTCCAAGGGGCGATGGGCTTCGGCGTATTTGCGGCTGATGAACAGCAATTCGGCACGACTCGGTCTTCGAAGGTGTCACACATTCTCTCGGTGATCACAAGTTACACGAAAAAGAAAGAGAGTAGAGTTTCTTGTACCTACAAAAGAAAAAAACACTTACTTTAAAACGTAATAAGTCTTGTTAAAAGACGTATTACACACATTTGGTCGAAGACAAAGCTTTATCCATTTTACTGGCTGTTTTACTATTTTAGTAGAAACAGCAACCAGCCACTTTGCTACGTATTTTTAGTAAACCTAACACGCGTTCCGGGCCTTCGCCCAACTTCAGTTAGTTTACCAGTCATTTGAGTCTCCAACGTCGACAGCAAATTGAATCCTCCAGTTGCCCTGTGCAAAATACCTACTTTGTTTAGCTGCTACACTTCGCGAGTTTTTAATTGCGATGTACTGCTGTTTATGTGTACATACTTTCAACTCTGCTTGTTGTTATAACAACAAGCAGAGTAGAAAGTAGGTACATCTAAACACTAAGACACCGCAAATACAGGGTGCAAATTTTAAGTTGACAAACCAGAATAACTTGAAAAATAAAATTTACACCCTGCATATAACTAGCAAAGTGTAGTACCTAAACAAAACTGTTATTTTACACAGGGCATCTGCAGCATCCAATTTGCTGTCGATGTTGTAACTATGTAGTGACTGAAGACTGAAATAAGTATTACACTAATTGGTTGCTTGGTTTGTGGGATCGAAGGGACCAGACTACAAGGGCCATCGGTCCCTATTATGCTAACTGAAAACGCGTGAAAGCCAGAAACGCATGTTCGCTTGAATAATAATACGTAATATGGTACCTGGTTGTTGTATTTATTGAATTAATTTGGTCGAATGCTGTGGGAAAAAAATGTTGCAAATGACTGTGCGACGCTACAATAGGTAAACTGTTAAAGACAATAACGTTTTATTCGTAGTATGAGGATGACTGTTCTGAGGAGTGGGTCATAAGCGCTAATGGTGCTTACGTAAGTGACGAACGATGAATATTAGTTTTTGCTTTGTCAGCATTACGAGAGACACGTTTGCCTCGTCATCAAGTAACGTTAGCCGAAAAATAAAGCCACTGTTTCATGTCGTTCGTAAATGTTTTCAAGGTTGTGTACCAAAAAACTGTTGAGGGAATGACAAGGTCCGTTTCGTGCCAAAATGAAACTTACTTCTGTTCTCGGTTCGACGACTACGTCCAAGACGTGCTGTAACTTCGATCTGAAGCAGACATTGTTTGGAAACCCCAAAAACTCTTCTTTTTGACAGACACAGTTAATCGCTCTCCCGTAACTCCTCACAATGTGTTCTTTTTCCAGTACATCAGCCAACAATTACCCTAAATCTCACACATGATGAAGTATACGGCAGGTATCCACTACACGCAGTAGGTGGCTACACGGGTAGCAGGGGCTGTGTGGCGTGGACTGGGCGTTTTTTTTAGGTCTGAGGGTCTCGGGAAAACACAAGAAGGGCTTCAGTCACAAAGGGTGCAGGCTGAACACAGGAAAAACGTAGATACAGGAACCATTGGTATAACAGATGTAAATTGTCGTAGATGTGTCGGGAAAGTACCAGAGCTCTAAGCGCAAATAGAAGGCACTGATGCTCAAATCGTTAGGCACTGAAAGCTGGCCAAAGCCGAATATAAGCTCAACCGAAATTTTTGTGAAGAACCTAACCGTGTTCCGAAAAGATAGGCTAAACACGGTTGGCGGTGGCGTGTTTGTTGCTGTCAAAAGTAGTTTAACTTGTCGCGAAATTGAAGTAGATACTTCCTGTGAGTTAGTATGGGCAGAGGTCATTGTTGGCAACCGGAATAAAATAATAACTGTATCCTTTTACCGACCTCCCAATTCAGATGATACAGTTTCTGAAAGGTTAAAAAAAAACCTGAGTTTGATATCAAAAACGTACCAGACTCATACGATAATAGTTGGCGGTGACTTTAATTTACCCTCGATATGTTGGCAAAAATACATGTTTAATTACGGAGGTACGCATAAAATATCATCCAAAATTGTGCTAAAAGCATTCTCTGAAAATTATTTCGGGCAGTCAGTTCATGACCCCACACGCATAGTAAACGGTTGTGAAAACACACTTGACCTGTTAGCAACAAAGACTCCTGAGTTAATAACGAGCATCAAAACCGATATAGGTAATAGTGAACACACGGTTGCCGTAGCGAGATTGAATATTGTAATCCCCAAATCCTCAAAAAAAAAAAAAAAAAAAAAAAAAAAAGCGAAAATTATACGTATTCAAAACAGCAGAAAAAAATTCACTTGACGCCTTCCTGAGAGACAATCTCCACTCATTCCAAATTAATAATATAAGAGTAGACGAGATGTGGCTTAAATTCAAAGAAATAGTATCGGCTGCAATCGAGAGATTTACACCAAGTAAATTAACAAACGGCGGAGCTGATCCTCCTTGGTACACAAAACGGGTTAGAACACTGTTGCAGTAACAACGAAACAAACATGGCAAATTTAAACAGACGAAAAATCCCGAAGATTGGCGATCCCTTAAAGAAGCTCGAAATTTAGCGCGGAGTTCAATGCGAGATGCTTATAACAGTTTCCACAACGAAACTTTGTCTCGAAACCTGGCAGAAAATCCAAGGAGACTCTGGTCGTATGTGAAGTACGTTAGCGACAAGAAACATTGAATGCCTTCTCTGCACTATAGCAATGGAGATACTATCGAAGACAGTACTGCCAAAGCAGAGTTACTAAGCACAGCCTTCCGAAACGCCTTCACAAAAGAAGACGAACTAAATATTTCAGAATTCGAATCGAGAACAGCTGCCAACATGAGTAACGTAGAAGTAAATATTCTCGGAGTAGTGAAGCAACTCAAATCACTTAATAAAAGCAAGTTTTCTAGTCCAGACTATATACCAATTAGGTTCCTTTCCGAGTATGCTGATGCATTAGCTCCATACTTAACAATCATATACAACCGTTCGCTCGACGAAAGATCAGTACCCAAAGACTGGAAAGTTGCACAGGTCACACCAATACTCAAGAAAGGTAGTAGGAGTAATCCACTAAATTACAGGCCCATATCGGTAACGTTGATACGCAGCAGGATTTTAGAACATATATTGTCTTCGAACATTAAGAATTATCTCGAAGGAAACGGTCTATTGACAAACAGTTAACATCGGTTTAGAAAACATCGTTCCTGTGAAACAGAACTAGCTTTTTATTCATATGAAGTGCTGAGTGCTATTGACAAGGGATTTCATATCGATTCCGTATTCCTGGATTACCGGAAGGCTTTTGACACTGTACCACACAAGCGGCTCGTAGTGAAATTGCGTGCTTATGGAATATCGTCTCAGTTATGTAACTAGATTTGCGATTTTCTGTCAGAGAGGTCACAGTTCGTAGTAATTGACGGGAAGTCATCGAGTAAAACAGAAGTGATTTTAGGCATTCCCCAAGTTAGTGTTATAGGCCCTTTGCTGTTCCTTATCTATATAAACGATTTGGTAGAATCTGAGCAGCCGTCTTCGGTTGTTTGCAGATGATGCTGTAGTTTATCGACTAATAAAGTCGCCAGAAGATCAAAACAAACTGCAAAACGATTTAGAAATAATATCTGGTGTGAAAAGTGGCAGTTAAATAACGAAAAGTGTGAGGTCATCCACATGAGTGCTAAAAGGAACTCGTTAAACTTCGGTTACACGATAAATCAGTCTAATCTAAAAGCCGTAAATTCAACTAAATACCTAGGTATTACTATTACGAACAACTTAAATAGGAAAGAACACATAGAAAATGTTGTGGGGAAGGGTAACCAAAGACCGCGTTTTAAAAAATGTAACAGACCTACTAAGGAGACTGCCTACACTAGGCTTGTCTGTCCTCTTTTAGAATATTGCTGCGCGGTGTGGGATCCTTGCAATATAGGACTGACGAAGTACATCGAAAAAGTTCAAAGAAGGGCAGCACGTTTTGTATTATCACGAAATATGGGAGAGAATGTCACAGAAATGATTTGGGCTGGAAATCATTAAAAGAAAGGCGTTTTTCGTTGCGACGGAATCTTCTCATGAAATTCAAATCACCAACTTTCTCCTCCGAATGCGAAAATATTTTGTTGGCACCGACCTACATAGGGAGAAACAATCACCACGATAAAATAAGGGAAATCAGAGCTCGTACGGAGAGATATAGGTGTTCATTCTTTCCGCGCGCTATAAGAGATTGGAATGATACACAATAGTGAAGGTGGTTCAATGAACCCTCTGCCAGGCACTTAAATGTGATTTGCAGAGTATCCCTGTAGATGTAGATATTTTGTAATTCGTTCAACGGTGACCATCTTCGCTCTGTGACCCATCTAACTCTCAAGATACCTAAGAAAATATGCCTTGTTTGTTTAAATTTACACCGAAAAATACGTTCAATGCATGTGGTCGCTTGTTTTCTCAAGCGGGTGGGTTTTGTGTTTTCGAGAAATCGATTCAGTCTTACTTCTTCCTTCATTCTATTTGAACCATATGTCAGCGAAAGCCGTAGCCACAGTGATAGCAGCCGTCCGATGTGACCGAGCGGTTCTAGGCGCTTCAGTCCGGAACCACGCTACTGCTACGGTCGCAGAATCGAATCCTGCCTCGGGCATCGATGTGTATGATGTCCTTAGGTTAGTTAGGTTTAAGTATTTCTCAGTCTATGGGACTGATGACCTCAGATGTTAAGTCCCATAGTGCTTAGTGCCATTTTTGAGTAATAGCAAAATGAGGATTTTCAGTACGAAACTGAGATCTACTAAGAAGGTGAGAGGTCTGTAAAACCAGGACCAGACCACTTAACTTAGCGCAGAGACGAGGAGTCAAGTTGAATTTAGGTAGAGGACGGTTATAATAAGCAACACAAATTACGGTATGTACGCAAATACGAAACTATTATTACAATATGTGGAACTTGGGTGGTGGAGTAAGGTAGTGAGTGAAAGCCGTTGCCTCTAATCAATTACTGCCGTTTCTTTTCTTTCGCCTTTGTCCTTTTGCTCTGGCACCAGTGCACCGTCTCATAGATTCAAATATTGCTCGACACGGATCTCCTGCTGTCCATTTAAACTGGAAAAACCATTGAGGCAGAATGCAATAAAAATCAAATTGACATGAAGTGTACCATATACTTGGATATTCAAGTCAGTGTTTCAGTACAAACCACGAAGGAGTAACAGCAGTTACATTCTGTGTACACGCATCGAGTTATCGAGTTTCTGCTCGCATTTGTCGGCATGCCACGACTGCTTAAGTTTCATGCTTTGTATACTGTAAACCACCTACAACTTCGGGCACACATTGTTCTAACTATACAATGTTCTACCAAAGATAAGTAATACTTCATAATTTCCAATTCTTCTTGATGTTGCAATTTATTGATGAGAATTCTTACTTTTCATATCCCACAAAACCTGGGAATCCCACAAAACCTGGTTAGTTTATCCTTTCTGACTGTTTTTTGACTTGTAGCGATGATTTTTTTGGCATTTTTCTCTGTTGCAGCAAGACCCGTGTGCTTAGATAGCTGTAAAACGTGACCTTTAAAGAATTTATCGTTTTCTGTGCAGCTGTATTGCAAACTCGTAAGAAATGATGCTGTGTCCCCACCATTATCCATCATATCACTTCTGCCAAAGGTACTAGTGCGGCAACAGCAAAGTGTGCAGGAAAATCGCTGTGATATTCTGAAGGAGAAGGAGTACTGTTAAATGCCGGCCGCGGTGGCTGACCGGTTCTAGGCGCTTCATTCCGGAACCGCGCGACTGCTACGGTCGTAGGTTCGAATCCTGCCTCGGGCGTGGATGTGTGTGATGTCCTTAGGTTAGTTAGGTTTAAGTAGTTCCAAGTTCTAGGGGACTGATGACCTCAGATGTTAAGTCGCATAGTGCTCAGAGCCATTTGAACCATTTTTGTTGTGGGCTGGCGGAGGGATGGGTGGACTGTTTCAGGGTTGTGAACCACTGAGGGCTACGGCGGGACGAAGTCTATCCGTCGTTTCTAGGATCCCGGTTCAATAGACAAATACAAATACACACAAGTAAACGTAGTTATGAGTCATTTAGCGAGACTGAATGGATAGCTCGGTTATTACAAACATTTCTCGACACTTGGTGGTAGTTCAGATAATAGTTCAGCGTTGGTTTTCAATCACGTGAGGAGTTTTAGTACAGTGTGTTGCGGGCAGGCAGTTTCATACGCAAGCTGTTGAAATAAGCACTTCAGTTCATGATTTACATAGTAGCTAATTTCGTTTCCCTTGGGCGTTACCAAGCTACCTCTGTTACTTTCATTACAGTAAAAACTTGTAAGCATATGGCGTAATATATCCATACATATATGTAGAAGAAGCAGCATGTGATGGCGTCCTTAACGCTCCAACGGTCGCGCATTGCATTCAGCTCAACAGGCAGGGACTTAGAGAGTAAATTGATTATACGCCCGCAACAAAGTGGGAGCGAGGGGCAGGCGGCAAGAGTGCTGTCGCCACGAATAGCTGGCGCCAACATTCCGAGAAGGTGACCGGAAACGATGGGCAGTTAAAATAAGCCAGGTGTTGCACACAATACAACGACATTATCGGTGAATATTTAACAAAGGTGTAACACAACTTTGGCAGGTAGGTGGACCACTATCTCAAACGTGAAATGCAGCTGTAAAAAACAATGTTGTTTAATTCATTAAGGTGCACTCCATTTGATTCAAGACGCTGACCAAACCGTGTGTGGTTTGATATTAAATGTTACTCTAACGTATTTCAATGTGTTAGGCACTCTATCACAGTGCAAAACCCGCAAACGGATTACATTTGTCCTTTTGTTCACATGTATTTCATGTTTGACATATGATGTATGTGCAGGTTACGACCGTAACTTCTATAGTGTGAACTCGTTACTGAGGACGCCATTGCATTCTGCTTCCTCCGCGCAGAAGTGTGGAACATATGATGCTATATGCTTAGAAGTTTTTACGTTGATGGAAGTAACAGTGGTAGTTTCATAATGCGAGAGGGAATGAAATTATCTAATAGCTAAATAAAGTGTTTATTTTAAAAATGAAACACTAGAGGCAGGGAGACGACGTCTTTCTAGAAATTCTTAGTGGCGTCTTGGACCCATAGATACAAAAATCTTATAAAACAGATTTCGCTGCATGGGGAAGAACTCGTTGTGAGAACTTCCCAGCAAACGTCTAATCATTTATTTCATAGTCTTCCCCGCATGGGTTTTACCAGCGAAGTATTCAAGGTAGCCCCTGTGGATTTTAGAAAGCAGAAGCTTTGACCACCAGAGGCGAGGGTTTCGGGTATAGAACGCAGTCCGGTATATAGCAGCAAACTGCCGGGCTTCCTGCTTCTTTTCGATGGTTGATGAGCAATATTGCAAGTGTGATCGGTCAGACGACTTGGCGTTTTGTAACGCAGTATTAAGGGCACGTTCAACGAATAGCGATGTCCGTTCCGCGAAGAAGTGTATAAGAATTGTAAGCGAAGAGGAAACCAGCACACGTTCTTTCCCTTATCCCATCGACGCATTTGGTACGGTATTTAATACTCTGGCTCCATATTCGGAAACAAGCGGCCTCAACGTCCAGGCCTGATATACACGGTGACACAAATGTCCGTTAAAATTTGAGAATTCAATACTTCAGTGTAGGCAGTGAGGCAAAAATTAACACACATGCTTAAAAAGACAAGGTGTTTATTTAAACCAAAAGAAAGTACAGAAAATGAGCAACAGATAGCTTCTCATATGGTACAAAGGCAATAATTAGCATAACAACTGATTTTTAGCAAAGACAATATTCTTTATAGCAAATACTCATCATGTCGTCCATCGTTGAACAACAATACCTGTAATCGAGGGACAATGTTGTGAACAGTCCTGTACAGCATATCAGTTGGCGTCGGATGTTGTCTTTTAGCATCCCTACTGAGACCGGACGATCTTCAGCTAACTCCACAACCACCTGAGATGCCAAGCATGATGTAACTGGCGGCTCAGCACGCAATTCTCACCAAACTATTTGTGTAATAGATCTTTCAGACGGGTAGGAATGTCGGGTGGAGCGCCATCCCGCGTAAAAGTATTTTCCAACAGGTATTTATCGAGCTTTGTGATAATTTTCTTAACAGCATACTTGTCACAGGACCTTTACCCGTTCTAATACTTCTTTTATAGCGACAGGATCGCAAAATTGCAGTAGTGGGTTTCCATTCTGACAGTGAAGCGTCAGTAACATCGGCTTTTCTGGTAAATTCAAAATGCCGCTATTGCTAGCGCATCTGATTTTCCCTCTCATCCAGCTCATTTTATACACGATCCTATTGCAGCGCCATTGACGTGTTGCTTTCCAGCACCATTTTTGGCCTGTTTTTCCATTGGCTTGTTGATCAATAAAACCCCATATCATTTCAGGCATGTGTGTCAAGAATTAGATTTTTCACTCTGCAGCGGAATGTGCGCTGATACGAAACTTTCTGGCAGATTCAAACTGTGTACCGGACCGAGACTCGAACTCGCGACCTTTGCCTTGCGCGGGCAAGTGCTCTACCACCTGAGCTACCCAAGAACTACTCACGCCCCGTCCTCACAGCTTCACTTCTGCCAGTCCCGAGTTCGATTCTCGGTCCTGCACACAGTTTTAATCTGCCAGGAAGTATCGTGTGTGTCAAGGTTTACTTATCTACATGTATTATTCCGTGCATTGGTGCATTTTCAAATGCAAACGATTTTGGCTCACCATGTACACTACCCTTCCAAAAAGTTTGATTTTATTCCTAGTGTATAAGCGACGTCAGCGGTGTAAGTACGGTGGCAGCTCCAGCTAACATTTGTAAACAACAGCATTCGACCAGTGTTAAGCGATACAGGTGCGACCGTAGTGTCTCATCGTTGTTCTTCCACAAAACGCATTGGAGCAACATCTCTAAATTAAGTGTTCAAGACATTCTAGAGAATGTTTTGAAGAAGAGGAAGGTACGTACAAAGTTTGTCCCAAACACCTCGACTCCCACATAAAAACAGCAACGCATCGATGCCTGCTACCACTTGACTGAAATGCGAAGCGTGGACCACTCCTTCGTGGAAAAAATTGGTGTTACCAATATGAACCTACCACAAAATGGCAAAATTCAGATACTGAAATGAAGGACCAAAGCTTTGACGACGTATGCCATATTCAACCCAATGTGACGCTAGAGTTGAACAACATCCCAAAGAAGGACTTACTGACAGTTTCTTACGGTTGAGTGAATGCCATATTCAACCCAATGTGAGTTGAACAACATCCCAAAGAAGGACTTGCTGACAGTTTCTTACGGTTGTGTGAATGTTTCACTCACGTGAGAAAAGTGCCAGGGAGGAGACTATGTAAAGCATAGCGAAGTTCTGGAACTATTACGTAAGATTAATGGGGGAGACGGAATACAGGGCATACTGGCGTGTTTCGTCACGGGACAGTTTTGTTGCTGCTGGAAAGTTACAGAGATGAACGACAATTTCTACTGGCAGACGTTACATGAGAGGTGTTGTACATCGTGAATTGTATTACTTTTGGAATTCGAAGTAAAGTCAGACAACATATTACTTCCTCCTACGTGTGTCTCACGAAATTACCACAGCGAGACAATCAGAAAATTAGCGGTAATATGTAGAATTATTGACGGTCATTCTTCCTACGCACCATTCCTAAAGGTAGCAGCGAAGGGGGAAATGATAATAGTGCCAGAAGTACACTCTGCTACCGGGATTTAGTTGTAGGCGTACGTGTACACGTAGAAAGCGTACCTTCCAGGAAGAACATGGCAACATATTTCCTTCCACACTCATCTTGCAAAATGACCACAACGATGTTTTCAGAGAAATTCGAGCACATTCGGAGCGCTGCCAACAGTATTTCTTCCAACACATGTTTGCGAACAGAACAGGAAAAACTGTATAGGAGGGAGGGGAGGGCATTGGTGCCCGAAGTGTTTTGCGAAATGCAGAATGTAGATCCGTCAATTTGCAAATAAGTATCGATTTTCGGGTCCTTTTATTGTACGGTTGACCGTGATCCAATGTCTATAATCTCAGTGTCACGAGACATTAAAAGCAGCCCTACCTTTCCCAGGTCTATTTCTTACCGTTCTAATCTGAATTTTCCTGTTACTCATATAGCTTAAATCACTTAATTCGTCAAGTCATTTCTTGATGTGTCTATTCATATGGAACCATTTTCAATATGAATGTGCCTAGCTAGGAACTGGAAAGTCTGAAATACGCGTCTTGTTGCTAGTCTGTTGTCCTGTCAGTGTTGCATCTGCAGATTCCCAGCAAATAATCAAGTCATTTTGTATGAAAGTAAGATCGGATGATTTAGCGCCCCAGCCGAGGTGCAATAGTGACTCTGTTCGTCGAGCCTCGTGATGACTTGGAGTTGTGTGATGTCCTTAGGTTAGTTAGGTTTAAGTAGTTCTAAGTTCTAGGGGACTGATGATGTTAAGTCCCATAGTGCTCAGAGCCATTTGAACCATTTGTTCGTCGAGCTAAGAAAGTATACCAGCAGTCTCGTGAACACGGCCGTTGTCGTCTTGGAACACGGGAGTGACATCAGTCATGAATATGCCGGAGAAAGAGATTGTACACTATTTAATAATTACTGAGGAACAACTGACACTTCCTAACAAAAAACTTCCAACAGCCGTAACAACCGATTAATGATAGTAAAGGGAAATGTAGAAGGCGGGATGTGTTAATTGCAGCGAAGCCTGTGTACGAACGCTCTGTATGCATTCGACAGTTCATGCAGTACGGGGTTTGATGAAGGTCGTTGTGGAACCGATCAGTGCGACATTTCATGTGGTACTGTTAACATATCAGCAAGACATCGTTTGAGTCCTTATGATCGTGGGCGAGCAACTGGACAGCTCGAAGCTAGTCGCAGGTTCACTGTGGCCACGTAATGGGTGTCTCCAAAAGTGGCATCTTAGGCTGAAAAAGTCCACTGAAGGTGTAAATGCAGGTGGTCTTGCATGGACCCATGCACACCTGGTCTCCAGCACCCACGCACATAATCTTGTGGGTGCGCTGTGCCCATCAGATTTTTAGTTTGATGAAAACAAAATAAAATAAATATTTCTCACTTGCTTTTATCAAAAAGTAAGTGTTTTAACACTGTGGTGTAAGTTAAAATTTTTGACCTCTGTTTGTTTCAGATGTCTGGCCAAGTCAAAGGCACTCCCCAGAATAACAGTGGCAGTATACTGTGAATGGAATCCCGTCTTCTCGGTTTGCTTACATGTTTCCTTACAAGTGACACACTAGAGTATGACCGTTCCATTCACCAACGAGTGTTTTAAAATATATGCATGCCAATATAGAGCAATAATAACGAATAATATGAGGCAGAAGGAAATCGAATTTTACATACTTCAATAGTAATTATTTTTTTAAAACGTAACAGCGGTGTGGTTCAGGAGTTCAGTGAAATTGAAAACATGAATTAAAAGACGCATTCACCCTCAAACTTTTCGTGCTTTGTTAAACACACGATGCATTTATGACCCTAAGGGTCCATCATCAGCTGTAACTTGTCTTAATAAGAGACTTGTTTTTTTTATATATGAAGATGGTATCTGTTCCCGAAAGAACAGATACCGTTGATGACCGTGCAGCTTCTCTAAAATGAAATAGTAATTAAATCGAAACCCTTACCTGCCGACAGGTGGTGTTGATATACATCAATGGGGACAGCTGAAAATGTGAACTCCTACGGGACTCGTCAGCTGGCGCCAGTAATGAGTGAATGGACAAATATCTATTATGAACACTACAAATATAGGTTGTGTACAGTTGGCACTGTGGGTCTCACGGGAAGCGTGAAGGGATAAGTCCCTGCAGTCGCACTATTCTCTGTACCTTCGGTGGCTCAAATGAATACAGCGTCTGCCATGTAAGCAGGAGATCCCGGGCTCGAGTCCCGGTCGGGGCACACATATTCAGCTGTCCCCATTGATGTATATCAACAACACCTATCGGCAGCTAAGAGTTTCGATTTAATTATCACTTATTTTTTCCCTTGAATGAGGTGAAATGCATATTCCTACCATGAGAAGGTTTGATGTTAGCAGAAAATATGTGCGAAATATTGAAAAAAAATGAACAGTGTAAACTTACCACATAATTCAAGGAAGGCGTTTTTAACTTTTTAGCACCAATTTACATTTTTTTCCTTCATCCTGTTCATAAACATCACTTTACTCAAGAAGCACATTTGCATACATATGTTTTTAAACACCCCACAGATGTTGTTCTACGTGGTTGATCAAAGATGAGTTTATTCGTAGTGCCAGAGATATAATTAGTAAACGATTGGCATATGAGGGAAATACTTTAGAATAGGTATTTAAAATTACTGAAGTAACTGTGATTTGCGAAAGCTGTTCATTTAACGTAGATTCTGGTTTTTCGATTTTATGGAGGTATATCTCCAGTTGTTCTAACAGATTTAGGCTCTGACCATAGGCTTCATTATGTAGTACTACCAAATTATTTTCTAGACGATGATATGTTTCGTTTCCATCTTTCAATAAGTGACTTTTCGTCCGCAGCTCGTGGTCTTGCGGTAGCGTTCTCGCTTCCCGCTCACGGGATCCCGGGTTCGATTCCCGGCGGGGTCAGGGATTTTCTCTGCCTCGTGATGACTGGGTGTTGTGTGCTCTTCATCATCATTGAATCGCAAGTTGCTGAAGTGGCGTCAACTAAAAAGCACTTGCAATACGGCGGCCAAACTTCCCCGCATGGGGCCTCCCGGCCAACAATGCCATACGATCATTCATTCACTGACTTTTCGATGTGGTTGAGCCTGAAAGCATTTATATGCTCTTGACAACGGATTTTGATGTCTTCGCTACATAGAGGGCAGGACAATTGGGGCAGGATACTTGGCAGGTTTGTCTCTTTCGATGTAACTAAACTATTTACAAATGTACCAACTGAAGAAACAACAGACCTAATCTTTGAAAAGTAATAAAACAGAAAAGATCTGTCAGTGGCTGGAATATCAGAAGTCAAGGATATGTTGCAGAATATAGTGCTTCAGAGGGTCTAGCCATGAGCAGTAGCATATCAAGTTTCGTGGCAGATATATTTCTCAATCATTTGGAAAGTAAGTTCTTTGATGAAAACAGTAGACTCAAAAGTTCATTGATATGTTACTGCAGAATATTGATGTCACCTTCCTGCTGTTTGATGGAATTAAAGAGGAGATTGAAGATCTGCTAACACTATTCAGTTCTTTCCACAGAAACATAAGATTCACAATGTAACATGAGGACAGCAAAAGCAAAAATTTCCTGTATGTTAAAATCATCAACCACCAACAAAACATAAGTTCAGCATACACAGAAAACACACATACACAGACATACTGGACAACTCATCATGCCACCCCATCACACATAAACATGTTGCATTTACGTTTATGTTAGTCAGAGTAGAGTCTCTTGATCTAGAAGAAAACAGCCACAGGAATGAGGTACATACAATAATGAGCTTTGCCATAAGCAATGGCTACACAGCCAAAACAATTAACAATTTAGACAGACAATTATACAAAAGTAAGACAACAAATGGCCACACTGTGAAAGAAGAGAAAATATTTACCACTATCCCATACCTGGGCACCATATCACAAAAAACTGCTAGCCTTTTCAAAAAATAAATGTAACAGTTGCATTCTCAAATAACAATAATTTAAGAAACTTCTTCGTCCATAACATGAAACACACAAAAATTCGATAATAGTGGAATGTACAAAGTATCATTCCCCCGTTGCCCTGCCTGCTGAGTACAGAAAACAGGCATAAACTTCAAAATCCGTTTTCATAAATGCTTTCAGACTCAGTCGCTTCGAAAAATCAGTTATTGCACAACATATGTTGGAAACGAAACATGTCATCAACAGTCTAGAAAACAATTTGGTAGTATTATAAAATGAATCCAATGGTCAGACCCTAAATCTGCTAGAACAACTGAAGATAAACCTCCTTAAAATCAGAAAACCACAATCTATGTTAAATGAACAAATAGATTTCGCAAGCTACAGTTCTTTCACTAATGTTAAAAACCTATTCTAAAGCATTCCCTTCGTATGTCGATTATTTGATAATTAGATCTCTGGCACTACGAATAAATTCATCTTTGTTCACACCATGTACAATAACATCTGTGAAGTACTTACAAACATATGTATGCAAATGTGTCTCTTGAGCGAAGTGATATGTATGAACAGGATGGAGTAAAAATGTAAGATGGTGCTAAAAAGGTAAAAACGCTTTTCTTAGATTATGTGGCTATTTTACACTGTTCGTTTTTTCCACTATTTCGTGCATATTTTTCGCATTTGACTTACGAAATTCGTGACCTAACATTAAACCTCTTCATGGCAGGAATGTGCATTTCACCACAAGAGCCGCCGACGTACGAAGGTTGCCCAGAAAGTAATGCATCGTATTTTTTTCTCAGCCGAAAACAATGCTACAAATGTGAAACTTTACGTATGTATTATTTGAAGTCTCCTGAGTAAGCGCGCCAAGTTTCTGTCACTTCCGACAGATAGCGTAGCTGCTAGAGATGGGCAAACTGAAACACGTAAATGTTTCGAAACAAATGAAACAGTACAATGTAATGTTTCGATACGGTGTTTCGAAACAGTGAAACCGTTTGTGTTTTGTAATCTAATAAACCTACACATTTTATCATCTTGAATGTCTACTGTATAAGTATGTCCATATAAACACAAATGAGGTGCGAGAGCGCTAATCATAACGCAGAAAGTGTGAAACTATCACTTAGGCGTCTTGGCAGTTTCGTATTTCCTGCAGCAAATGCGCTGCTTTTGTGTCATGTGACTTTCATACTTTTCAATTGGCTGAGGAAAGCCTTAGCTGAAGACAGAAGAACCACCACGAACGGAACTGGAGGTGGGAGCAAACTGCAGAAACAACAGATATGCTACTGGGATTCCCACATTCCATTAGTGTGGCTAATATACCCATCCTGCTAATTTCCATGCACACAAAGGGAATCATTGTGGATAATAGACACAGTGACTATAGACTCACAAATAACGCCAAATAATTCGAATAAATAACAAAATATAACAGAAAAAAAATTTGTGTTTCAAGGTGTTTCGAACCGTTACTATAAATTTACGATGCTTCCCGTTCACCATTACACTATCAGTGATATGTCAAACAGATTGCTTGCAATTATACCTACATCAAATTTATGTACATGTCTAATAACTGTCACTCTACGCCTTTTTTTATTTAAAATGTTGTAGTCTTACTTGCGTTTCTTAATATGATTACTGTACATGAACAGAGAAGCGTATGTTATAAAAAAAAGTGTAATTTAACTGAATGATTTTCACGTATTTATTATTTTGAATGCGAATAGTATGCGTTGTTTTATTGTTTGGTTAGTGTTTATAAAGCAGATGTTACGCCATTTCGGAATAAGACAGTCAGCTAGAAACGAAGCTTTATTTTCGGATATCTTAAGCTTCATGCTATTGCTTATCAAAAGATTTCGACACTCTTGAAAGTGTTTCATGAAGTGGTATGTTGTGTTTCAGTACCTGTGCCGAGCCCGAATCTCGTCCGACACAGAGCGTAATGAAACATCACTGTTTCGATACAATTAGTCCGTTCCAGGCGCAGGTGGACTGAAACAGTCTTATTTTGAAACAACGATACAGTTTCTGTGTCTGGCTCGATATCCGAGACAGGGTCGGAATGAAACACCACTGTTTCGAAACAGTGAACCATAGCCGTTCCGAAACACTGAAACAGTTCCAGGTATCGATACACTGTATCGAAACATAGAAACAGTGGCCAAGTCTAGTAGCTGCAGCACGGTTTCAAAATGGCGTCTGTAGGTGATGTACGTTACAAGCAACGTGCCATCATTGAATTTCTCACTGCAGAAAAAGAAACTGGGGAATATTCAAAAACGCTTGTGCAAAGTCTATGGAGCATCTGCTGTCGACAGAAGTACAGTCAGTGACTGGGCACGGAGGATGAGGTCATCAGAAGGCTGTTCGGCGGTGCACCACGATTTGCAACGGTTGGGGAGACTATCTATGGCTGTCACTCCTGACACACCTGACATAGCCCCCTCGGACTTCCACTCGTTTAGGCCATTAAAGAATGTCACTCGCGGAAGACATTTTAAGGACGATGAGGAAGTGATTCACACAGTGAAGCACTGGCTCCGCCCCAAGGACAAGGATTGGTACCGACAAGGCATACACGCCCTTGTTTCGCGCTGGAGGAAGGCCATAGAATTGGATGAAGGTTACGTGGGAAAATAGGGTGTGCAGATAAAACATCATTCTTTCGTGTGTGTAATTCTCATTACGTTCAATAAGGAATTGTTGAAGAAAAAAATGCGGTGCGTTACTTTATGGGCAACCTCCGTACTTTCGAGTTCTAACAGTTTCCTAGTCGCTATGGATAAATTCGTGATACGTTTGTCGTCATCATCGCACTGAAAATAGTGAAAAGCATGTTGAGCGAAAAAATAAGGAACCCGAGAACGTGTCTGCTGCCGGGTCCCGTAGTACAGTGGCATGAAGTATCAAGAAACTGGCAAGCATTTCGTACTATGAAGGATGGAAAAATACATTTCTTTGGCTTTATTACGGCAAAGAATTGAACAAAGTGTTCTGCAATGTGTATAAAAACGCTTTTGATTCCAGTATAGTGCTTCCGTCAGCAGCTGCTACTTTTGCCGACAGGGATTCGTGTAATGCATTTGTTCGAAATGGATTTCCCCAGTGGCAAAAGGTAATTGAACGTTTCCGAGTTCATTAAAATCTTACACTTAACAAATCATTCGTGACTGCTCTGGCAGCTATGAAACAACCTACCAATGTGCCATCCCTTATCTCAATACACAGATTATAATATATGAAATATGCATGCAAGGCAAAGGATTCCCTCCAGTTTTTAAATCAGGAAGGAACAGCAAGTTGTGGTCACTCTGATGAATGACCAAATATTCATCAGTTGCTGCTGCTTAGCGCAGAAGATGCTCCTAACTTGAAATCTTGGCTCCAGTTAACTTCATATAAATGGGTTTCTCACTGCATATTGAATTAAATTGTTATTATCGAGCGAAGTACAGTAATATATTGCGAAATCTATTAAGGAGGCACTATATTTTTCTCTTATTGTATATGAGACTTCCGACATATCAGTGAAAGCACAATTATCCATATATTTCACATATATCGCTAAAAGTCTTCATGTTGAAGTTTTCGGCTTCTATGAAGTAGCTTCAACAATTTCTAGGACATTGTTTAAAGTCGTCCAGGATGTTATAAGACATTTATCCCTCGATGTAAACTACTATTCTGGTCAATGTTATGATTCGCGAAAGAAGCTAGCGGTGTTTCAATCGCTAGAAGAAGATGGTGTTGTAAAAAAGGTTCACGAGCTGACTTTGCGACTTTTCTGTCCTACGAGGTGGTGTGGCAGGGTACAATTACTAAAATCATTGGAAAATAATTATAATGTTTTCTTGAAAATATTGGAAGATCTGTCAGAAGAAAAAGGTGAACCCGGTGGGAAGGCTGAAACCTGAAAATGTTAATTTCAGTTTTCGGCAGGGCTGAGAAACATTGTACCTCTTTTCAGATGAAATCACTGTCGTACCGAGAAATCAAAAAAACATTGTTGGAAACTTTGTCTGCAAGTTTAGCTCTACAAAGGGATATACACTCCTGGAAATGGAAAAAAGAACACATTGACACCGGTGTGTCAGACCCACCATACTTGCTCCAGACACTGCGAGAGGGCTGTACAAGCAATGATCACACGCACGGCACAGCGGACACACCAGGAACCGCGGTGTTGGCCGTCGAATGGCGCTAGCTGCGCAGCATTTGTGCACCGCCGCCGTCAGTGTCAGCCAGTTTGCCGTGGCATACGGAGCTCCATCGCAGTCTTTAACACTGGTAGCATGCCGCGACAGCGTGGACGTGAACCGTATGTGCAGTTGACGGACTTTGAGCGAGGGCGTATAGTGGGCATGCGGGAGGCCGGGTGGACGTACCGCCGAATTGCTCAACACGTGGGGCGTGAGGTCTCCACAGTACATCGATGTTGTCGCCAGTGGTCGGCGGAAGGTGCACGTGCCCGTCGACCTGGGACCGGACCGCAGCGACGCACGGATGCACGCCAAGACCCGAGGATCCTACGCAGTGCCGTAGGGGACCGCACCGCCACTTCCCAGCAAATTAGGGACACTGTTGCTCCTGGGGTATCGGCGAGGACCATTCGCAACCGTCTCCATGAAGCTGGGCTACGGTCCCGCACACCGTTAGGCCGTCTTCCGCTCACGCCCCAACGTCGTGCAGCCCGCCTCCAGTGGTGTCGCGACAGGCGTGAATGGAGGGACGAATGGAGACGTGTCGTCTTCAGCGATGAGAGTCGCTTCTGCCTTGGTGCCAATGATGGTCGTATGCGTGTTTGGCGCCGTGCAGGTGAGCGCCACAATCAGGACTGCATACGACCGAGGCACACAGGGCCAACACCCGGCATCATGGTGTGGGGAGCGATCTCCTACACTGGCCGTACACCACTGGTGATCGTCGAGGGGACACTGAATAGTGCACGGTACATCCAAACCGTCATCGAACCCATCGTTCTACCATTCCTAGACCGGCAAGGGAACTTGCTGTTCCAACAGGACAATGCACGTCCGCATGTATCCCGTGCCACCCAACGTGCTCTAGAAGGTGTAAGTCAACTACCCTGGCCAGCAAGATCTCCGGATCTGTCCCCCATTGAGCATGTTTGGGACTGGATGAAGCGTCGTCTCACGCGGTCTGCACGTCCAGCACGAACGCTGGTCCAGCTGAGGCGCCAGGTGGAAATGGCATGGCAAGCCGTTCCACAGGACTACATCCAGCATCTCTACGATCGTCTCCATGGGAGAATAGCAGCCTGCATTGCTGCGAAAGGTGGATATACACTGTACTAGTGCCGACATTGTGCATGCTCTGTTGCCTGTGTCTATGTGCCTGTGGCTCTGTCAGTGTGATCATGTGATGTATCTGACCCCAGGAATGTGTCAATAAAGTTTCCCCTTCCTGGGACAATGAATTCACGGTGTTCTTATTTCAATTTCCAGGAGTGTATTTTTTGAGTTATGAAATGAAACCATCAGAAAAGCGGAGGAACTTTGATAAACCAGTTTTGCCTAGAAAAAGAAAAATGCCAAAACGCTACAACAAAGGTAATGATCCTCATACAGTAACTGAATAAAAGTATTCGCACACCTGGCTGAAAATGACTTACAAGTTCGTGGCGTCCTCCATCGGTAACGCTGGAATTCCGTATGCTGTTGGCCCACTCTTATCCTTCATGACAGCTTCCACTCTTGCAGGCAAACGTTCAATCAGATGCTGAAGGTTTCTTGGGGAATGGTAGCCCATTCTTCACGGAGAGCTGCACTATGGAGAGGTATCGATGTCTGTCAGTGAGGCCTGGCACGATGTCGACGTTCCAAAACATTCCAAAAGTGTTTGTAGGATCCAAGTCAGGACTCTGTGCAGGCCAGTGCATAACACGGATGCTGTTTATCGTGTAACCACTCCGCCACAGGCCGTTCATTATGAACAGGTGCTCGATCGTGTTGAAAGATGCAATCGCCATCCCCGAATTGCTCTTCAACAGTTGGAACCAAGAAAGTGCTTAAAACATCAATGTAGGCCTGTGGTGTGAGCCACGAAAAACAACAAGGGGTGCAAGCTGCCTCCATGAGAAACACGACCCCACCTTAACACCATCGCCTCCGAATTTTACTGTTGTCACTATACACGCTGGCACATTGTGTACTGTGATTAGTCACTCCACACAACGTTTTTCCACCGTTCAATCGTCCAATGTTTGCGCTCCTTACACCAAGCGAGGCGTCGTCTGGCAGTTACCGGCGTACTGAGTGGCTTACGAGCAGCCGCTGGACTATGGAATGCAAGTGTTCTCACCTCCCGCCTAACTGTCATAGTACTTGCAGTGGGTCCAGATGCAGTATGGTATTCCTGTGTGATGGTCAGGATAGATGTCTGCCTATTACACATTACGACCCTCTTCAACTGTCGGCGGGCTCTGTCAGCCAACAGACGAGATCTGCCTGTGCGCTTTTGTGCTGTAAGTGTCTCTTCACGTTTCCACATAAATATCACATCGGAAACAGTTGATCAAGTGATGTTTAGAAGTGTTGAAGTCTCGCGTTAAGACGTATGAGTCAAGTGTTACCCAATAATCTGACCACGTTCGAAGTCGGCGAGTTCCGCGGAGCGACCCATTCTGCTCTCTCACGATGTCTTATGACTACTGAGGTCGCTGATATGGAGTACCTGGCAGTAGGTAGCGGCACAATGCCTCTAATATAAAAAATCTATATTTATGTGGTTGTCGCAGGGATGCTGGTAGGTGTCTTGTCTCTGCTATACTGCACTGTCTGTGGCTGTGTACACAGCGACTGTGGATGTGGGTCTACCCGGCAAACCACCCCGTCTGATAGGTGCCCTGACGTCATCGTTAGCGTGGTTGTCCGTTGACCGGAACGTCGTCTTTCGTGCAGAACACTTTGGTACGTACATCTATTGACAGTTTGTGTTATTATATCGTGAATTAGGCACAGGACGGGGAAATAGCAGTTTGTTGTTTTAATTTTGGACAGCAGTGTATCAGTAATTGAGAATTCAACCGTAGCTGTGGCGTTCCAGATTAATGCACAAAATTTTACCTGATTTTAATTGTTCCTGTTCCTGTTGCTTCGACAGAACGCTTATTTTTGAAGCTCATACTTATAATGAACTATCTGTAGAATTCTCTGACCCAATACAGTGTTACTGAACTCAGCCTCCACAGTATCCAAACTGATTTTTTGATACCAGTGAAATAAACAACACCTTACACACAGAAAGTGCGCCGCATGATCCAATTTCGCTAGAAGTAAAGTGAGGTTTTATAAGTACAAATCTATCAAATAACAGATAGGACTATAGGCCTATGCTTAATGATATTGACTATCATAAATATAATTATTTTAATTTTTAGTAACATTTATGGTTATTAATAATTTTTGTTTAATACTTTGAATATAGTAAACGAATGATCTCTTTATTTAAATTACACGGGTTTTACAACACACTCAATTACTTGCTGTAATCAAAGTTACGTTAATTAATGATAGGTCATACATTTTGTTAGGGGTCAGGATTTTTATTCTTGCAGGTGGGCCCGTATCGCGTACTTTACGCCTCTGGGTCTATGGATTCGTCCAAGTACATTTGAACGCGAGTTTTATCTCATTTCTGTTACTTTTAAGTCAGTTGTGTTACCAACTGAGTTAGGCTCTCTCAACGTATGCTCATCGTTCCGCCATTTTTCTTTTATCACAGCACATATCTTTACGATATAGGCAGTGTTCATGATTATAAATGAAAGGTAATCATATCAAGACTCCCCACAAAGCATACATTACATTCCGTCATTGATATACACCAACAGAAGCTTCGGAAAGTCGGCGCCCTTGCACGGACCACCACACTGAGACAGGATCGACACGTAGTCCTAGTGGCGGAAAGGAACAGACATCTCCCTCCTAGGCAGATCGGGACCGATGATCTGGTTGTTTGGTCCGATCCCCCAAATCAACCAACCTAGGCGGGTCGCCGCAGATGCAACCGCTGCCAGTACACTTGTATCTGCCAGAACCATTTCGCGACTATTAAATCAAGCTGCTCTGTCTCAGAGGCTCGTTAAATACATCCGACTTCAACCATGCCATCGCCGAGAAAGTGTTCGTGGGTGTAGGGAACATGTTGGTTGGGTCAACAAAAGTGGTCCAAAGCGACGTTCTCCTATGAATCCCATTTCGCTGTGACAAGTTAGCTTGAAGAGGTAGGGAACATGTTCATGAATGCCGTCGGTATGGCCTAGGCGTTATAGTGTGGGCATGCATTATGCACAATGGCCGAACACCACTGTATATCTCTGTTCGAGGACCGTTAGAGAACAAAGGTACTGCAGGGAGTTAATTATGAGTCATATCCGTCTCTGAGGTTCGGTAGGTCTTGACTTTCTGTTTATGGACGACAATGCCCACCCACACAGGACAGCTGAGATCTCGAACAGACTGGAAACTGAAGATATTGAGCTTATGAAATGGCCTGCATACTCCCCAGAACTAAACCCTATAGGCACGCCTGGAATGCTCTTGGCAGACATGGTTCTCAACGAACACCCCCTTCCCGAAACGTGCAAAAACTGAAAACCGTCATGACAGAGGGATGAAACAATATCTCCCAACGACTCCTCAACAATTTGGTTGCCGGCATGAATAACAGGTGCAAAATGTGCATTAGTTCACGAGAAAAGCTTATTCCTTACTGTGAGTCCGATAAAGACTTTTATGTTGGGAGTCTGGCCTGTGCCAAACGTGCATGTTATTTGTGTCTCCCATGTGGGGAAATCTGCACCATTTTTCTTTCTAAATATACCAAACCACCTCTGTTACGACACTGCTGGACTGGTATAATCACAGGCAATGATGGACGACAGGAAACACATGTCGTCCATCATTGCCTGTGATTATACCGGTCCAGCAATGTCTCTGTTCAATAGCAATTGCCAAGTAGTGTAGAATGTAGAATACCTCGGTTTTGTTCGTGGTACGGAAAATACTCTCAACACCTCACAGAGCAACTCTGGTCTGAACTACTGCCTGCAAACATGCCTTATTGGACCATAAGTGCACTTAACGTCTTGCATCATTTGTAAAGAGGTAAAGTGGAGACGCATATTCAAGTCAGCTACTGTCCGGCTTCGGTGTTCATTATCCCGTTGAAGAGGCGAAACTTTATAAACCACCTTTTTCTCTGATTTCGCCACCTATTTCGTTTCCACTTCAATTCCAGTTACTTTTCAATTTTTGCCAGTCATGATATGAGTGTATGACACATGACCTTTGGCCAAAGCAATTCTATATAGATTAAAATTGCGGCATTGGGCTGGAGAAGAAGACACTTGAAAAAAATGGAACTACTAACACGAATGTCGGCAAAAATTCAACTGTAACAAAAGAAATAATACAGTTTATCGGTGAAACAAGAAAATTAAAGGATCAGCATCAAATGGTTAGGGTACTTAGATGAAACGTTTCAGAAGCATCAACTAGAAAAAGCAACCAGTTTTAGAGCCATGATGCGACGGGGCGGGTTGCTCTCTCACTATCCATTAAACAGCCAGTCCACCTACCTGGATAGGTTTCAGATTGTCTTCCCCTTCACTCTGGGATGGTAGATATTGGTGTAGCCCACAAAAGCAACTCTGACGAAATTTCGACTACACCCGTCCCACGCAAAGACCGATAATTCCAGTCCACGGGAAAAACTATTGAGCGGTCTGGATTCTTGCATGACTTGTCTGAAAAAATAACTAGTATTTCTTTTACGTCTTTAAAAGACGGAAAATGGCTGTCAAAACCGTGTTTAATATCTCAACATCAATGTTACTGACTGTCGCTGTTACAATTACACATCCGAAAGCAACCAGGAGATATTTAGTCCGATCCGATAAGTCGAACGTCCTAAACAGTCACTGACCCACGACCACTTGCGAGTAAACACATTAAGTCGTTCAATAGGGTTCTTGTAAAGAACTGCTCGCCATAATGTCTCGCAATCTGCACGAAACACGCCAAGATGAATTCACTCTGAAGAGCCAAAGACTTGGTACACCTGCCTAATATCGTGTAGGTCTTCCGCGAGCACGCAGAAGACCAGCAGTACCATGTGGCATGGACTCGACTAATGTCTGAAGTAGTGCTGGAGGAAACTGACAACACGAACCCCGCAGGGCTCTCTATAAATACGTAGGAGTACGATGGGGTGGAGATCTCTTCTGAAAAGCATGTTGCAAGGCATCCCAGATATGCTCAAGAATGTTCACGTCTGGGGCGCTTGGTGGCCAGCGGAAGTCTTTAAACTCAGAAGAGTGTTCCTGGAGCCGCGCTGTAAGAATTCTGGAAGTGAGGTGTCGCATTGTCCTGATGAAATTGCGTAAGTCCGTTGGAATGCTCAATGGACATGAATGGATGTGGGTGATCAGATAGGATGCTTACGTACGTGTCACCCATGAGAGTCGTATCTAGACGCATCAGGGGTCCCATATTGCTCCAACTGCACACACCCCATACCATTACAGAACCTCTACCAACTTGAATGGTCCCCTGCTGACAAGCAGGGTCCATGGATTCATAAGGTTGTCCCATACCCGTACACGTCCTTCCGCTCGATACAATTTGAAACGAGACTCGTCTGACCGGACAACATATTTCCAGCTATCAACAGTCCAGCGTCGGGCTTGATGGACTCAGGCAAGACGTAAAGCTTTGTGTCCATGCAGACATCAAGGATACACGAGTGAGCCTTCGGTTCGGAAAGCCCATATCTCTGTATTTGAATACGCGTGCATATACCAGTTTCTCTGGCGCTTCAGTGTATATACGACACGCGAATATCTCATAAAATGAACCACTTACATAACTCAAACTTTCACAAAACACCCAATATTGTTTGAAAAATATGTAAAGATCAGCCAACCAGTTGCATAGGTTTTTTATATACCTTGACCAGGTTTCGTCACCTCTAAGGGTGACTTCATCAGAAGGTAAGGTAATTACATGAAGAACATATCGTCAAAGATGTACAGTAATTTAAGAGCTGAGTTGCTCAAGTCATAATGTATGACTTGAGCAACTCAGCTCTTAAATTACTGTACATCTTTGACGATATGTTCTTCATGTAATTACCTTACCTTCTGATGAAGTCACCCTTAGAGGTGACGAAACCTGGTCAAGGTATATAAAAAACCTATGCAACCGGTTGGCTGATCTTTACATATTTTTCAAATTTGTGTATACGGTTGCTGCAAACGTCAGCCATGTTCAAAGTTGTACCCAATATTGTAATCACTTTCCATAAACATCATGAGAACCGGCCAGACGCAAGAATTTTTTTCATTTTGGTACAAATTTGATCAGCGTAGTTTAACATAGGTATTTATCAGAAGACGGCTCCCGAACGACTATTTCGACTCATAGATATGAGAGACAAAGCTCTGCTCAAGATGCGCGGTAAATACTGAATTCCTATTGGGTTGTCTGATAGGCAGCCAATCTGATCGTCTCGAGCACTTCCATACTCGCGGTATTTCTCATGTCAGCCAGTCAGATTACCACAAGTAGTTAAGACTAGAAATCTCGTAATTCCGAAAATAAATAAAATTTAGTGAAAACAAAATACGATTCCTTTCCACAAAATAAATTCCTAATAAATTTAATAGTCAACGCCCCTGTTGGTTGCCTTTTACAAAATCAAACTCACTCGGACGTACATCACAAATTCTCCAATTGCACAACTTTTTCACTCATTCATTTACATAGTTTCAATAAAATATCACGTTATCACTTTATGAACGTCCTCCATTCACTCTCTGTCTCTCCAAAACACACACAACTAAATCAGAATGAAATAATAGTTTTCCAAAATACTTTCAATTACGCCAGAAGTCTGTGGTAAAAAAGAAAATTCCTGAAAATTAGATTATGGGAACCTATCCTCTTGGTTGTAGTTTCAGTTGATGCTATAGATGAATACATTACAGTCCCTAACTCCGTTTCACAATGCCAGCACGGTTTAACGTGTTTTATAGAAAAATTTAATCTGCGAAGGTAGAGAAGTTATTAATTTGAAATTTATTGTACTGTTGACCATAGAATTTGGTATAGTATGTATGAAAAAAATTGATTAATATTTAACAGTACTCCTTCAGATTCATAGAGAGTACATGTAACGAATTGCACGCAGAGCTAGTCAGCTGTACAGCTCGCTCGCCCCAGTGTGCCATCGTGTGATATCAAAATCTGCTCTCCTCCTGACTCCACGGCAAGCTATGCTTTTAATGGAAGAGGACAGCTCATAATAATTTGTCACGTTACAATGTGAACAAAGACAAAAGGTAATGGTGTTGAAAGTTCCTGGCAGATTAAAACTGCATACTGAACCGGGACTCGAATCCAAGACCTTTGTTTTTCAGAGGCAACAATACGCCTAGAAATGCACACTCTCTTGCAGAAATAAAAGGACGTTCTGGGAGTAATGGTGTTAGTAATAGTTGATATTATATGCAGAAAAATTAAGTGTCATTTCGGAAAATTGAGAATTAGATATGTTGTTATCAAAAGTTCTAATCTGTAGGACACATGGAAAAGAACAGATGGAGGCAAAGGATGTTTTAGGCAAAGGATGCTCTGAGAACGTTTGTTAATGCATAAAATTGTTCATTAATCTATGGGAGACCACTGACGTGGAAGTGAGAAAAGATTGTGCTACGGCTTGTCATAGAAGTTATAGTATCAGCTGCAGCAGACAGACGTTGAGAATGGCTAAAACCACTTGGGCCATCAGAAGCTAAAGCTGATGCGAGGAAATGATTCCGGCAAAATGGAAGCCGTCTTTCTAGTGGATGATCTTGAATTTATGGAATAGTCTCGTATGCTGTTTAAAATAAGACTGTGATAAACGATACATTTTAGTCAGGAAGGTAACTGTGGAAATTGCCGACGAACGTTGCTGAAGACGTACATGCAATTTACTAACGAATTCATGTGTAAAGTAACTGTTTTTGTCCCTTTTAGAGGAAACTATTATTTTTGTCTCTTTACCATCTCGCCGCCACTTTAATATCAGGTACTCACTTCCATGAAAGATGCAGTTAGACAAATTATGTATCTTACTGCGGGACGGACATCAATCCTTTGTAATGGATTCCAAATGCAACTGAGCGGGATAGCGCTGTGGTTAGCACACTGTACTCGTTTTCGGGAGGACGACGGTTCAGACCCAAGTCCGGCCGTCCTGATTTAGGTTTTCCGTGATTTCCCTAAATCGCTCAAGACAAATGCCGAGATGATTTCTTCAAAAGGGCACGGCCATTTTCCTTCCCCATCCTTTCTCAGTCCAAGATTTTAGTCCGTCTCTAATGACCTCGTCGTCGACAGGACGTTAAACTCTTATCTCCATCTCCAGTTCCACCGTAAAGTATAGTAAAACGGCATCAACAGAGTGAAAATGACATTCACATTAATTCGAACCTACCAAAAAGAAAGCAAAGTATCTACTTTCAGACGGTGCCCTTGTGGAGGGCCATTTAAATTCACACATCAAAAAACGCTGTGCATCACCTCCGTTCCGAGAGTACTGGAACCTGTACAGAAAATTGGAACAGAGATAAACATAAACGTCATTTCCACCCTTTTATTGCTCATGAAAACCACACATCGCATGTTGCACCACCAGCAAGACCTCAGAAGTGGTGGTCCAGATTGCGGTACACACCGGTACCTGTGATACCCAATAGCACGTCCTCTTGCATTGATGAATGCCTGTATTCGTCGTGGCATACTATCCACTGTTCTTCAAGGCACTGTTGGTCCAGATTGTCCCACTCCTCAATGGCCATTAGGGGTAGATCCCTCAGAGTGGTTTTTGGGTCACGTCGTCTATAAACAACCCTTTTCAACCTACCCCAGGCATGTTCCATAGGGTTCATGTCTGGAGAACATGCTGGCCACTTTAGTCGAGCGATGTCGTTATCCTGAAGAAAGTCATTCGCAAGAATTGCACGAAGGTGGCGCGAATTGTCCTTGAAGACGAATGCCTTGCCAATATGCTGCCGGTATGGCTGCACTTTCGATCGGAGGATGGCATTCACGTATCGCATAGCCGTTACGGTTACAGTGCCTTCCATAACCACCAGCGGCGTACGTCGGTCCCACATAATGCCACCTCAAAACACCAGGGAACCTCCACCTTGCTGCACTCGCTGGATAATGTGTCTAAGGCGCACAACCTGACCGGGTTGCCTGCAAACACGTGTCCGACGATTGTCTGGCTGAGGGCAAATGCAACACTCACCGGTGAAGAGAACATGATGCCAATCCTGGGCGGTCCATTCGGCATGTTGTTGGGCCCATCTGTGCCGCGCTGGACGGTGTCGTGGTTGCAAAGATGGACCTTGCCACGGACTTAGGGAGTGAAGTTGCGCACCATGTAGCCTATTGCGCACAGTTTGAGTCGTAAAATGACGTTCTGTGGTTTCTCGAAAAGCATTATTCAACACGGTGGCGTTGCTGTCAGGGTCCCTCCGAGCCATAATCCGTAGGTAATAGTCATCCACTGCAATAGTAGCCATTGGGCAGCCTGAGCGAGGCATGTCATCGAAAGTTCCTGTATCTATGTATCTCCTCCATGTTTTGGTTCACTCCGAGACGCCTGGACACTTCCCTTGTTGAGAGCCCTCCCTGGCACAAAGTGACAATGCGGACGCGATCGAACTGCGGTATTGACCGTCTACACATGATTGAATTACAGATAACACGAGCCGTGTACCTCCTTCCTGGTGGAATGACTGGAACTGATCGGCTGTCGGACCTCCTCCGTCTAATAGACGCTGCCCATGCATGGTTGTTTACATCTTTGGGCGGGTTCAGTGACATTTCTGAACAGTCAAAGGGACTGTGTGATACAATATTCACATTCAACGTCTATCTTCAGGAGTTCTTGGAACCGGGGTGATGCAAAACTTTTTTTGATGTGTGTAAATTAAAAGCATGTAGAATATTTTGTAAAATTAAGAATGCGAAAATATAATTATATTTCAGACTGATACTCAATTTGCAAATTTTCCAGCTGTTCAATGTGTTAATAACAGACGTGACGAAGCATGTATTAAAATTACTGAGAATTAACGTTCTATGTGAAAAAAGGAGATAAAAAAGTACGAAAAAAGTAACGGATTCTAACTAGGCAATTCAAACAAATGAGTTTCATCACGTGAATGTCATAAAGGAGAGTAATAGAGCGAAACTGGAGTAGTGGCAACTGTCTCGATGCGAAGCGGATGACTGGATTAAAAATAACAGGTAGAATGCGGAAATATAATTATATTCCTGAATTTACTGCCCTCCAGGAAGCGTGTGGCGCGCAAATTATTCTCAGGACTGAGACCTGGCTGAACACTGAGATAGGAAGTTCTGAAATATTTAGTGAGGGTTGGAACGTGTATCGGAAAGACAGATTAGACAGCGTAGGAGGTGGTGTCTTCATTGCAGTTGACAAAAATATTGTGTCTACTGTGATCGAAGTAGAGTGTGATTGTGAAGTTATCTGGACACGTTTAATAGGGCTAGGGGAAATAAAGTTAATTTTGGGGTGTTATTACCGGCCACCAGGTTCCACCGTGACAGTTCTAGAATCATTCAAAGGGAGTCTACACTCTGTATCGTAGAAGTACCCGGATAATGCTATATTAGTCGGAGGCGACTTCAACCTACCTATTGGGATATCTATGGATTCATTACAGGTGGTACAGTCAAGCCGTCGTGTGAATTACTTTTGAACATATTATCCGAAAACTGTCTTGAGCAGCTAAATCGACAGCCAACGCGTAATGGAAATATTTTAGATCTGGTAGCCACGAACAGACCAGACCTCATCGACGGTGTCACTGTTGAGACAGGGATTAGTGATCATGATGTTGTCATTACGACTATGGTTACGAAAGTTAAAAAGTCGGTCAAGAAGGCTAGAAGAGTATTCTTACTAGAAAGAGCAGATAAGCAGTTGTTAGCATCCCACTTAGTAAATGAATCGGCTTCATTTACTTCCGGTACGATGGACGTGGAAGAATTATGGGCAAATTTTAAACTCATTGTAAATCACGAATTGGACAAGTATGTGCCGAACAAGTGGGTTACAGACTGAAAAGACCCACCGTGGTTTAACAGCGCAATTCGGAGAATGCTCAGAAAGCAAAGGCAGTTGCACTCGCGCTACAAGAAAGATCGGGAGAATGAGGACAGGCAAAAGTTAGTAGAGATTCGTGCTGCTGTAAAAAGAGCGATGCGCGAAGCATTCAACCACTACCACCGTCATACCTTAGCAAAAGATCTTGCTGAAAACCCAAGGAAATTCTGGTCTTACGTAAAATCGGTAAGCGGGTCGAAGGCTTCCATCCAGTCACTCACTGATCAGTCTGGCCTGGCAACGGAAGACAGTAAAACGAATGCTGAAATTTTAAATTTAGCATTTGAGAAATCTTTCACGCCGGAGGATCGTACAAACATACCGCCGTTTGAGTCTCGTACAGATTCCCGTATGGAGGACATAGTGATAGACATCCCTGGGGTTGTGAAGCAGCTGAATGGGTTGAAAATGAATAAATCGCCAGGTCCTGATGGGATTCCAGATCAGTTTTACAGAGAGTACTGTACTGCATTAGCTCCTTACTTAGCTTGCATTTATCGCGAACCCCTTTGCCTAACGTAAAGTCCCGAGCGTCTGGAAAAAGCGCAGGTGACGCCTGTATATAAGAAGGGTAGAAGGACGGACCCTCAAAGTTACAGACCAATATCCTTAACATCGGTTTGTTGCAGGATTCTCGAACATATTCTCAGTTCGAACATAATGAATTTCCTTGAGACAGAGAAGTTGCTGTCCATGCATCAGCATGGCTTTAGAAAGCATCGCTCCTGCGAAACGCAACTCGCCCTTTTTTCACATGATATCTTGCGAACCATGGATGAAGGGTATCAGACGGATTCCATATTCCTTGACTTCCGGAAAGCGTTTGACTCGGTGCCACAATGCGGACTCCTGACTAAGGTACGAGAATATGGGATTGGTTCCCAAGTATGTGAGTGGCTCGAAGACTTCTTAAGTAATAGAACCCAGTACGTTGTCCTCGATGGTGAGTGTTCATCGGAGGTGAGGGTATCATCTGGAGTGCCCCAGGGAAGTATGGTAGGTCCGCTGTTGTTTTCCATCTACATAAATGATCTTTTGGATAGGATGGATAGCAATGTACGGCTGTTTGCTGATGATTCTGTGGTGTATGGAAAGTTGTCGTCGTTGAGTGACTGTAGGAGTAAAGAATGGCAGCTAACTCTAAATATAGATAAATTTAAATTAATGCAGATGAATAGGAAAAAGAATCCTGTAATGTTTGAATACTCCATTAGTAGTGTAGCGCCTGACTCAGTCACGTCAATTAAATATTTGGGCGTAACATTGCAGAGTGATATGAAGTGGGACATGCATGTAATGGCAGTTGTGGGGAAGGCAGATAGTCGTCTTCGGTTCATTGGTAGAATTTTGAGAAGATGTGGTTCATCTGTATAGGAGACCGCTTATAAAACACTAATACGACCTATTCTTGAGTACTGCTCGAGGGTTTTGGATCCCTATCAGGTCGGATTGAGGGAGGGCATAGAAGCAACTGAGAGGCGGGCTGCTAGATTTGTTACTGGTAGGTTTGATCATCACGCGAGTGTTACGGAAATGCTTCAGGAACTCGGGTGGGAGTCTCTAGAGGAAAGGAGGCGTTCTATTCGTGAATCGCTACTGAGGAAATTTAGAGAACCAGCATTTGAGGCTGACTGCAGTACAATTTTACTGCCGCCAACTTACATTTCGCGGAAAGACCACAAAGATAAGATAAGAGAGATTAGGGCTCGTACAGAGGCATATAGGCAGTCATTTTTCTCTCGATCTGTTTGGGAGTGGAACAGGGAGAGAAATGGTAGTTGTGGTACGAGGTACCCTCCGCCACGCACCGTATGGTGGATTGCGGAGTATGTATGTAGATGTAGATGTAGATGTAGATGTAGATGTAGGTAGATAACAGTTAAGGGATGTTTGATGGCACTTGCGAGAGCCATCAGAGTTGTATAATTTACACTCTTCGTGGAAAATTGCATCCGTGATCGTCGATGCAGTACGTGGGTAGCAATGAGGAGGGCTCGTGAATTAATCGTCAACAGCAGCGCAGGCTAAAAGGCTGAAGGCAAAGGCCAGTGAGTTAAGAGAGGAGCTCTCTACACCCTCTAAAAAAAAGTACATCCCTACGTAACGCGGAACTGATGATTTTATATCACGAGAGTCAGATCTGCCAGTGTGAAAATAAGTGGGGAGTAGTGTTGCCAGTAGAGGAACAGTAACACCTAAGTGGGTCGGTCAGGAGAGAGCACTGACTGAGAAAGTGGATTAGTCACTGGATGTCACCTGAGCAACAAATCTACGAGGGCCCTTCTAAAGTTGCTCATGTGAACTGTTGGTGATGAGACGGTGAAGCGGAAACGCGAAGGAACGACCACAGAAAATCCAAGACCAAAAATATTTCATGTACTGAATGACAGAGTGGGCGATCATTGCGGAACATGTTTGTAGAAAATCGCTTGAAATCAGCGGAAGGAATCACTCGTGAGTTTCAAAGTACACCCCAGCTACCGCAATGACTGTGCATTGGAGTTAAAAGGAATGGAGTACAGAGGTCCAGCAGTTACTCATAAACCACACGCCTCTGTAATCAAGTCCGCCTGTTAAGCAGAGTGGTTACGAGGTTGCCTCCCATGCAGCGGGACCGGGTTCGATTCCCGGCCGGTTTGGAGAGTATCTCCGCTCGTGGCCTGGGTGTTGTGCTGTCCTCATCTTCATTTCATCCTCATCACCGGCACACGAGTCGCCCAATGTGGAACCAACTGAAATAAGACTCACGCTTGGCGGCCGAACTTCCCCGAAAGGGCCCTCCCTGCCCGCAATGCCATGTAATCATTTCGTTTCTGTAATCAGTGCTAAGTGACGCTGGACGTGAAATAATGAGCGACGCAACTGGATAGCGGATGACTGGGAACGCGTGATTTGGAGTGACGAATTACGCCACACCCTATGACAATCCGATGCAAATATTTGGGTTTGGCGAAAGTCTGAAGAACGTTATCTGTTTTCATTTGTGGTGCCAACAGTGAAGTTCAGGTGAGATGAAGCTATGGTATGGGATTGTTTTTCGTGGTTAGGCTGTGGGTGTCGTCCACTTATTGCGATTAAGAAAGCGCTAAATGAGGCAGGATATGAACACATTTTAAAGCATAGTGCTTGTCGCGTCTCCGCACGGCGCACTTTTTGATTTTATATGCAGTTTATGTTGCATAACACTTTAAATAACGGCATATTTCTTGTTGTTGTGCGCACAAAGATAACATGCAATTCTCACTATTAGTTTCTGTATTGAAAACTTTAACTTTGTGCACCTCGACCTATTATGTGGGGACACGCACAACACTAAAAGCTTTCCTGCTGTGAACGTGTGATCTTTAATTTGCAAACTATCTTCACATAACCCTGATCTGGCCTGTTAGAAACGGAACACGGTATCATTACTGTAACTAATTATGAAATTAAACATGTCCTTCTCTACTTTCATCTCTGAAATGCGCTGAAAATTACTCTCATTTATACGTACCGAATTTACAGTATGCTATGTTCGCAAAAAAGCTACAGTGGATTTTTTAACATATGAACATTACTTGCCCGCTTAAATGCGGGAAAACTGCTTTCATTCAATTATAATTTGAATTTGCCGCAATCGCGGCGCAGCTTTGCTTCACGAAAAATTCTAAATATGCTGAAAACTGCTAAAAATGTGGAATGAAATACTGCGCAAGCTAGCAATAAATTATTAGAAGTATTTTTAACAATTTCTATATTCAAAAATAAACATAAATTCAAAGTACACACCTTTTTTACACATCATCCTCCAATGGCGTCTTTCTCGAACAGTCTGGAACCGAGCGACCGCTACGGTCGCAGGTTCGAATCCTGCCTCGGGCATGGATGTGTGTGATGTCCTTATGTTAGTTAGGTTTAATTAGTCCTAAGTTCTAGGCGACTGATGACCTCAGAAGTTAGGTCGCATAGTGCTCAGAGCCATTTTTTCTCGAACAAAGAACAAAAGAAAGCTAAGCAAGCATTCAAGCGAGAGACACAGGCTCTTACAACTTTAACGGCTACACGAAGACAGAGGGAGTAACATTTGAGTCTCCACTATTTATTATCAATTCAGTACTCTAATCTTTGTTAATTTTTTCAGTTATGATTGTCTGCTTCGATTTCCACACTCGCCGACCACAGACGTTATTTGCAAAATATAGATACAAAAGTATTGCACAAACACAAAAATGAAAAATGATTTTTTCCTTTTCTACAGACTCTACGTAGTAGACAAGCGCTCATACAGAAATGAAATAATAATAATAATAATAATAATACAGATAAATGTTTCTTTTTTCACATATATTACACCGATTTTTAAAATCTCTTGCCAGGAGACTTCACATGTTCTTCGTACAGTAGAGGAATAGTTCTGAGACGATATTTCTTTGTATCAGCAAGACATTTCTTCTTATTGTAAAGCAGTATCTGTGAGTCAATTGTTTTTGGACAATAACAGTCATGAAATGGACTGGGCTGCCCAGAGTCGCGACGTGAACGCAATGCAACACCTTTCGGATGAGCTAGAATCTCGACTTCACTCTAGACCACAGCATCCAACATCATTCACAATTAATAAAATATTCAGCGCTATTATGCCGTGGTCGAAAGGATTTCATTTTAAAACCCGGCGTTTCGCCCCCATCTGCGTAGGATATTTTCAAGGGGGATCGTAGCTATGTTGAATGTCCTTTCACACCCTGGTTGGCTACTGGCTATAGCAAAATTCCGCTTCTGCGAGCTTCCGCGCAGTGGCGTGACGTCACATGTTTTGAATACGCGAGTGTGACGTCATGGTATTGCGAGGAAGCTCTCGGAAGCGGAATTCTGCGGTAGTCAATAGCGAGCCCGGGTGTGAAGCTACGATCCCCCTTGAAAATGTCCTCCGCAGATGGGGACGAAACGTCGAGTTTTAAAGCGAAGTCCCTTCGACCACGGTATAATAGCCTGGAATATTTTATTAATTGTGACAATTCTGACCGTGAAAGTTTACATTTTCCATCCAACATCATTACCTTCTTTGGTTTCGGCTGTTGAGGAAGAACGGGCTGCCATGCTTCCACAGACATTCAGACACTCCGTGTCCCCATCAGAGCTCAAGGAGTTCTATAAGTGAAGACTTGTCGCACCTCATATTATTGTCCATTTTTAGGTGTCTGGTCACTTTTGATCAGATAGTGCATATGTCGTCACGCAATGGAGTTGCAGCTTATCGCAGGTTGCAGCATCTCAACTCTTTTGCTGCAGAACAAACAACAGCTTGACAACGAATAACGATGGCAGTTACCTCGCTGCTTCTATTCTCATCAACGAAACAGATCCAGCACCAAGAGCTTTCAGCGTTCACTACTGGATAAGAAACTTGAGGGCAAAAAGAAAATTACCATAATAATAAATGAGAGTAAGATTAATCTAGCAGTAGAATATAAATGTCCAAGGGGCTACGGCTCAAATACTATCTACTTAAGTTTATGTAGGAGAATACTACACAAGCTTATGTAAGGAACAATACAAGAAAAAATAGCAACAGCTCAACAGGAAAGAAGCAAAAGTTCAGAAGTCAGAAAAATTAATCAACCAGTTAAGATAAAAATAGAAAAATTTAGAGGGTCACAAACTTTGTGAGATAGCAGTTATAAAAATAAACAGAAACATAGGTAGGAGAGAAATATAGGTTTGATCTGACTAAAGTACGGAAATAAATAACATCGTAATTAGATATATAGGTTATATAGGAAGAAATAGAGAGGTAAATGAAAATTCCGTGTGATCTAAATAGGAAAGCTGTATGAATACGAAACGAAATTTGTAGAGACATGTATTACAAAAAAAAGGAGTTTGAGTACAAAAAGCGTAGCGATTTCGAGCAATGAGGTGAGAGGAATGTAATCAGAATTTAATCACTTAAAACCAAATGGAATGAGAGGCGTCGAAAAGTTCAAGTGTGGCTGAGGCAGGAGGAGATGGCAATTACTTTCTTACCGCAAATATCGCAGTTTTTCCGCTGCCGCTATATTTTGCTGATTCTTAGTTCAAATAATTTTCCTTGGGGCGATCGGACGTAAGAGACGGTTAAAAGAGAGAACACGCATCGTGTGAAATGTAATCGTGTCTCCTAACTAAAAAAATGTAAGTTCCTCAATTTTAAGTGATAAAGATTGCTTTAAAAGAATAACAGTTCATATCATGTACTTTGTATATCGAGTTTGTAAGTAATATACACTCTAATACAAAGAAAAAAGGCGCACCATGTGGGATTATGCAAACTGGCGACAAATTGGTGTCCATACATGTACTAACGAAAAATGGAAAACAGGTAACTTTGACGGCCGGTGGATAAATGTGTGATGCTGCGGCGCAATTTCACTACGCTGCTGACAATGATAGGAAATAGAGGAAATGTCGATACCTGAGCACACAGTTTTTCCGAATTTCATTCTGTGTACAGGAAGCACGCGTCACAGATACGTGAGTAAACACTATACGCCGATATCAGCATTTGGGAGAGGACATGTGGCTGGGTTCAAAGAGGTCAGTTTTAGTAATCGGCGAATGGCTCAACATTTGAATAGGAACGATTCCACCATTCGACAATTCTGGCAGGAATGTGTGAACCATGGCGAACAGCGTCAAGCCGTCGACCTGGAGAGAGTTAGGTAGTTAGTTGCGTGTTCCATTGATTAATCACACGGTACGGTAGCCGTTATGATGTGGAATGTCTCAAGTGCACAAGAAATGCACCTTTGAATCAATATTTTTATATATATATACGGAATAATATATACGGAATAATATTCTGGGGTAACATTTAGACAAAAAGTATTCACTGCTCAAAAGAAAGTGGTTAGAATAATGTGTGGGGTTCATAGTCACACATCTTGTAGGCATCTTTTTAAAAGATTGGGAATTCTTACAACAGCCTCACAATACATCTACTCACTAATGAAATTAGTGAGTAGATTATTTCATTATTCATCTGGTAATTTATTCATCTGGTAATTATTTCATATAATAAATTATTTCATCTGGTAATTTGTCGAAAATTTTTATAGCACCATATTTTACCTTTCTGTGCCAAAGATAGTTTGAGCAATGGATGGTGTAATCATTCTTTTTTCTGGTATTATAATCATGAATATATATATATATATATATATATATATATATATATATATATATATATATATATTACAAAATAGAGTTAAAGATTAATATTTCTATTAATTACTCCATTCCCTTAAATGGCACTAGTGCATATACCATATTTATAGAGTTATTTATTCCTATTCAAGAATTCACCTATGGTATAGAAGGAGTTGTCAAGGAGATATGATTTCAATTTATTTTTGAAGCTATTACTGCTGTCTGTCAGACACCTTATTTCATCTGGTAATTTGTCGAAAATATTTATAGCACCATATTTTACCTTTCTGTGCCAAAGATAGTTTGAGCAATGGATGGTGTAATCATTCTTTTTTCTGGTATTATAATCATGAATATCACTGTTGTTTTTAATCTGGTCCATGTTGTTGAGAATAAATTTCATTAGTGAGTAGATGTATTGTGAGGCTGTTGTAAGAATTCCCAATCTTTTAAAAAGATGCCTACAAGATGTGTGACTATGAACCACACACATTATTCTAACCACTTTCTTTTGAGCAGTGAATACTTTTTGTCTAAATGTTACCCCAGAATATTATTCCGTATGACATCAGAGAGTGAAAGTATGCAAATTATGTTAGCTTACTAATTTCTATATCCTCATAATTGGCAATTATTCTGATCGCAAAAGTTGCTAAACCTAGTCGCTTTAGCAGATCCAAAATATGAATTTTTCCAATTAAGGTTCTCATCTATATGTACACCCAAAAACGTAGTATGCTCTACCCTGTTTACTGACTTCTGTTGATGTGTTATATGTATTGAAGGAACTGTACTTTTTGCAGCAGAAAATTAGATGTAATGTGTTTTTTTCAAAGTTTAGAGCAAGCCCATTGTCAGAAAACCAATTAATGACTTTTCCAAAGACTTTATTTGTATCATTTTCATTTGAACTTCCTTTTATGGATTAATAATGATGCTTGTATCATCAGCAAACAGTGTCAGTTCAGCTTCCTGTTTCAGATAGGAAGGGAGGTCCTTCACATATATCAAGAACAGAAGGGGACCCATGATTGAACCCTGTGGAACAACTAATGTAGTTTCACCCCACTTAGATGAAGTGGCAAACTGACTTAAATCACTTGACCCATATAAGGAAACTTTTTGCTTCCTGTTCTGTAGCTAACACTTAAACCACTCATATGCTATTTCATTTATTCATTTCTGTAACATAATGTCATGGTTCACACAATCAAATGCTTTGGACAAGTCACAGACGACAGAACGTGAGGACCGAGCAAACGTCAGGGTGACACTCTGAGCCGCGGATTCGTCACTATCGTCTATCCGACATGCAAGTGCTGTTCACTGAGGTGGCTCACAGAAAGGCGGCTGAATTCACGGCGTCCCTTGCGCTGACTACCACTGACCTGCATACACTGCAAGTACGTCTGCAGTTGTGTCAGACACATTCGGCCTGAAATCTCATTGGGAGTAAAATTGCCTTCACTGATGAATCCCGCTTCGAACTGAGCCCCAATGATCAGCGAAGATGTGTCTTGAGACGCCCCAGACATCGTTTATATATCAACCTGACTGTCGCCC
Organism: Schistocerca cancellata; assembly: GCF_023864275.1. Classification (NCBI taxonomy): domain Eukaryota; kingdom Metazoa; phylum Arthropoda; class Insecta; order Orthoptera; family Acrididae; genus Schistocerca; species Schistocerca cancellata. The sequence continues at coordinate 217,389,384 of NC_064634.1, forward strand.
ACCATACAGCCCGACAACCAGGGATGATGGTCTGGGGGTTCATTTCACTTCATAGCAGGATCCCAAGCATGGCGGTGCGTCGACGATATCCAACGTGCCGTATTGTTGCTCTTCATGGGAACTCATCCTGGACTTACATTCCGGGAATGTAATGCCTGCCTGCCCATGGCGATAGTTTCTACACTTTATCCTCTTGTTTGCCAAAGCCTACCTTGGTCTGAAAGGTAGCCGGATCTCTCTCCAGCCGAGGATGTTTGGAGCATATGGAAAACACGTTCCAATCATCTCCGCGTTTCGATTGGACACAATTTGGAACGATATACCCCAGGAGGATATCAAAAACTCAATCAGTCAATGCTAAGCCGTATAACTAGATGCATAGGAGCCGGAGGTGGACCAATGCCTTATTGACCTGCTCAATTTCTGAAGCCCTTCATCTTGGATAAATGATCTAATTTTCTGAAATAGTCATCATTTATTTGTCTGTCCATGTATCAATTTCCGCCCTATTAGGATATTCCTTTGCGGTATGCCTTAGTGTGTCCTAACAATGGCTAGACCCAACTACGCTCGTTAGCAACTAAATTTAATTCCGAATTAATATTTAATTTTCTCGTTGTATCGCTTTTCCAAGTTAATCATGCAACGACAGCTCATGCTAGCCATGATAACTGTTCAGGTAATAATTCGGCCCGCCAACGTATGCTGCTGTCCAAGAATGATGATACCGATTTGTCCGTTGTTTTCGTGTGTAATTATGCGCTTCATCCAGGAGTAAGCTGGTTAATCATTTGCTGTTCTCCTACCAATTGTTGTAAAACCTCGAACAATTAAAAACAAATTTTTGGTGCGAGTAAACTGGATACGACTGTTCCACAGGAAAACTGAGCAACAGCCCTCACGTTGTATAGAGGTGACAGTGTCTCCTGTTGGAAAAGGCGCGCTCAGCCTCGAATGTTCTGGAGAACCAGGGGGTACGATAGACTATGTCATGCCACTGTCGGCAGTGAACTTTACAACTGCAGAAAACCCGCCCTCTAGTATTTATAAAGTATAACAAAATGAATGACCAAACTTTCATGGAACATCCCTCAGACATAGAGGTTTAATATGTGTTATATGGACTCGGATCCAGAAATGCTTCATTTCCATTGTTAGTGCTCGTGCTATACACGCAGAAACAGAAGTCCAAAATAAGCTCTTGAGTACGTTTGGTTGAATGTACAGTAATTTCTAATTCTTACGTTCACCGCCAGAGTTTGTGGTTCCAATTGAACGAAGGTAATGTCGACATTCTGACATGCTCTACTAGCATCAAGCACATAGTATCTATTGTTTAGCGTTTCCGGTATAGTGCAATGGAAGTATTCTCAAACGCGGACTTAACGGGTGCCCATTTGCTGCAAGGATTAGGACACGGTATTGACGGTGGCGATCAACATTTGTGTCGGGGAAGATTTCCAGAACGAAGTCCCTCTATAGGAGGATGTTCGAAGCAACAAATCCTTGATTTTATGGAACCTGGGTCATTTAAGCCTACTGCACGCGACTGAAGGAAGCCTAGATGGACGAGGGCACCTTAGATGGAAGGAGAACATCTTCGTGCAGCTAATGACGGCCTAAGTGGCAGCGTAAGAGTGTCAGTTGCAACCAGTAATATTGACCCCGTGACTATCTGGAGAGATCTGCATGAGAACGTGCCTTATTCGTACAACGTACAGCGTTTGTAGGAACCATCAGGAGCTGATTTTCCTGCACGGGTACAGTTCTGCGGATGGTTCACTGATGACTTCACAATTATGTGCCTGACAGAGGATTCACTGACTTCAAGCTGTTTCTCTTCCGTTCCACTCTAGAACAACGTTCGGGAATAACGAGCACTTAAATCTTTCTGTGCGAGCTCTGATTTCCCTTATTTTATTATGATGATAATTTCTGCCCAAGTAAGTGGGTGCCAACATATTTTCTCATTCAGAGGAGTAAGTTGGTGATCGAAATTTCACGAGAAGATTCTGCCACAACGAAAAACGCCTTTGTTTTAATGATTGCCAACCCAAATCACTTGTCATTTCCGTGGCTCTCCCTCCATTATTTCGCGATAATACAACACGAGCTTCTCTTCTTCGAACTTTTTCGATGTCCTCCGTCAATCCTATCTGACGTGGATTCCTCCTAGCTGACGTGGATTCCACACCGAATCGCGATATTCCAGAGAAGGACGGACAAGAGTGGCGTGGGCAGTCTCTTTAGTATACCTGCTGCTTTTTCTAAGTGTTCTGCCCATAAATAGCAATCTTTTGTTTGTTTTCCCCACAACATTATCTATCTGATAGTTCTAATTTAAGTTATTCGTAATTGTAATCCCTAAGTATTTACACTACTGATCATTAAAATTGCTACACCACAAAGATGACGTACTACAGACGCGAAATTTAACCGGCTGGAAGAAGATGCTGTGATATGCAAATGATTAGCTTTTAAGAGCATTCACAAAAGGTTGGCGCCGGTGGCGACACCTACAACGTGCTGACATGAGGAACGCTTCCAACCGATTACCCATACACAAACAGCAGCTGACCGGCGTTGCCTGGTAAAACGTTGTTGTGATGCCTCGTGTAAGGAGGAGAAATGAGTACCATCACGTTTCCGACTTTAATAAAGGTCGGATTGTAGCCTATCGTGATTGCGGTTCATCGTATCGCGACATTGCTGCTCGTGTTGGTCGAGATCCAATGACTGTCAGCAGAATATGGAATCGGTGGGTTCAGGAGGGTAATACGGTAAGCCGTGCAGGATCCCAATGCCCTCGTATCACTAGCAGTCGAGATGATAGGCATCTTATCCGCATGGCTGTAACGGATCGTGCAGCCACATCGCGATCCCTGAGTCAACAGATGGGGACGTTTGCAAGACAACAACCATCTGCACGAACAATTCGACGACGTTTGCAGCAGCATGGACTATCAGCTCGGAGACCGTGGCTACGGCTACCCTTGAAGCTCCATCACACACAGGAGTGCCTGCGATGGTGTACTCAACGACGAACCTGAGTGCACGAATGGCAAAACGTCATTTTTTCGGATGAATCCAGGTTCTGTTTACAGCATCTTGATGGTCTCATCCGTGTTTGGCGACATCGCGGTGAACGCACATTGGAAGCGTGTATTCGTCATCGCCATACTGGCGTATCACATGGTGTGATGGTATGGAGTGCCTTTGGTTACACGTCTCGGTCAGCTCTTGTTCGCATTGACGGCACTTTGCACAGTTGACGTTATATTTCAGATGTGTTACGACCCGTGGCTCTACACTTCATTCGATCCCTGCGAAACCCTACATTTCAACAGGATAATTCACGACCGCATGTTGCAGGGCCTGTACGGGCCTTTCTGGATACGGAAAATGTTCAACTGCTGCCCTGGCCAGCACATTCTCCAGATCTCTCACCAACTGAAATCGTCTGGTCAATGGTGGCCGAGCAACTGGCTCGTCACAATACGCCGGTCACTACTCTTGATGAACTGTGGTATCGTGTTGAAGCTGCATGGGCAGCTGTACCTGTACACGCCATCCAAGCTCTGTTTGACTCAATGCCCAGGCGTATCAAGGCCGTTATTACGGCCAGAGATGGTTGTTCTGGGTACTGATTTTTCAGGATCTATGCACCCAAATTGCGTAAAAATGTAATCACACGTCAGTTCTAGTATAACATATTTGTCCAATGAATACCCGTTCATCATCTGCATTTCTTCTTGGTGTAGCAATGTTAATGGCCAGTAGTGTAGTTCAATTTGCAACCTTTAGGTTTGTGTGATTTATCGTGTAACCGAGATTAAGCGGGTTGCCTTCAGTGATCAAGTGGATGGCTTCATATTTTTCATTATTTTAAGTCAATTCCTACTTTTCGCATCTTACATTTATCTTGTTTAAATCATTTTGCAATTCGTTTCGATCATCTGATGACTTTACAAGGCGGTAAGTGACAACATGATCTGCAAACAATCTAAGAGGGCTGCTCAGATTGTCTGCTATGCCGTTTATGTAGATCAGGAACAGAAGTGAGCCAGTAAGACGTCCTTGGGGAACGCCAGATATTATTTCTGTTTTACTTAAGGACTTTTTGTGAATTATTTCGAAGTGATACCTTTCTATACCTTTCTACAGAGACTCACGAATCCATTGCACAACAGGGACGATACTTTATGCACGCAATTTGATAAGTCACTTGTGATCCACCGTGTCAAATGTCCAGGTGTGCTGTATACGGATGAGACTTTGTTTCACGGTAAATGGTTAAGGTTTTCAAAAGTTGTAAAAACTGAGCTCTAGCACGAAAATCAGCTTTTCCGGAGCCATGTCCGTGGCATTTCTTCTTCCTGTGACAAATGTTTCCTGGAGATTTGGCCTTGCCTTTTTGTTGAACCCTATATTAAAGAATGATATGTAGAAGGCTTCCAGTCCACGTGCACTGAGAAAATAAAACTGTTTAAGAGGAATCGACTTGAATCGTGAAGGAAAACACAGAGCTTGCAGAGTAACAAATAAGTGTACAACGTACCGAGAATTTGGACTTCCATTTGTCGAGCAGCTTTCGCAAAAACCGAAGGATCTGGCGGCCAGTCATGAGTTCAAACTAGGAATAAGACAGTGATTCTCGAAATTTTCCCAGCATGGTGGATCTAGACGCTTGCACACACAGGTATGCGTGGGCTTACGACGAAGGAGTCCTGCTTTCTGCAGCATCTGATTTCTGTCCAGGAGAAAATCAAAATTACGATGGAAACGGAGAAGGGAACCGTGGCATTCCGTTTACCGAAAGCCCACGCAAACAGACGTTTATTGGCAGATGTCTAGCTGCTACCACCCATCACTAACTGCCACGCGGGGTACCCGCGTGGACTAGGGCGTCTTGCCACGGTACGGTTCGCGCGGCTCCCCCCGCCGGAGGTTCGAGTCCTCCCTCGGGCATGGGTGTGTGTGTTGTCCTTAGCGTAAGCCTAGGGACCAATGACCTCAGCAGTTTCGTCCCCTTGAACTTACCACAAATTTTCAGTTTTCCATTACTAATTATGGGTGTCCTTCGAACTTTGTTGCACCGGGTACAAGTTGTGCCTGACGGAGACAGCCTTGTAAAGGAGCCAGAACACCTACAATCAATTGTCAAAGATAATGGATATTCTCCACATCAGATACTGAGAGGAAGAAACGTGACCACTCACAAGTGTAAGAGGAAAAGAAGTGGTTCGAGTCCGAGGGGGTTCCTCCCTCGCGTCGGCAATATTTCATCGAAATCAGGCACAAACCTAAGAAAATATCACGTCAGAGTAACCTTCCGCCCACTTACAAAGAGATGTACTCTTCTCGGTTCGGCAAACGACGATCTGGGATTACTGGAGGCTGGACTCTACTGAATACCTTGCCAGTGTGGCAAAGCCTACGTGATCAAACAACGTGCACAGCGAGTGAAAGATGCGATCAACATGGTCACCAAACTCGCGTTTCGCAGCTCAGCAAGTCAGCCGTAGCCGAGCATTGTATCCCTACAGGACATTCCATGGATTATTCTGACACGGAACACTTGGCCTCGACGATACCCTTGTGGGACTCGGTTATTAAGAACCAGTGGAAATACATTAGAGCAAGATATTGATTGTGACACCTGCTTTCAACTGGATAAGACGTGGGAACCGGTGATTTCTTTAATTTCTTCCGAAATAAAATGTTTTATGACAGGTGACAATTCTAGCAACGATTCATTTTATCAAGTTTGGCATATGAATTTTAACTGTGCGAGTGCGCATTCCGACAGACAGCACACATGTAGTATCACCATCATGCACGTGCCTGCGCACCGCAAATTGAACAATAGTCGAAGAGGGTGCGAAACTCAACAGAGGTCGCTCATGTAGAAACTGCACGAATCTCAGCGTCAATTTTTCGTCTAAAGTTAGAGATGTGAACTATTAATTTCCATTATAAAAAAAACTCACCTGAAAATGTCTGAATCGTTATCAGACAAAATATTGTGGCAAGTAGTCAAAGTTATCCGATTACAATCCGGAAACCCCATGGAATAGGAATAATACTGTCGCGCGGTGCAAGTTGTCGGACATGCGGTTTATTAAATCTAAAGAGGCCTAAACTCCACTTCGGGTCATCAGTGAACAGTTTCACGAGCCCTTATTCCGTGACACGCTGCAGGGGGAGTCCAGAACTGTGCGTGTACACCACTTATCCTCTAGCCTGCCAAATACTGGGGAAGAAAATACCTTCCACATTAGGATTCGGACTGGCCATGCCGGTGTACGACACCTTCTCAACGGCCTTCAAGATGGACAAGGGTTTCTTCACTAGCGTAATATACTCTTCGCGGGACATCCACAACTGTTACTAAAATTTCTCGTGATGAATAAATCAGCTCCAGTTGTACATGATTAATCCTTTATTTGGAAAAATCGTACATACGACTCGACTTTCAGGATGTGAATCACAATTTCAGGCGCTTTACTACGTAGTATGTATGAGTCTGGTGATATACCGAGTTTTCGGATAAACAATATCCATGCAATTACGAAGACTGCAAGAGCTGACGAGTGCTACAATTATCGCACAATAATCTTAACAGTTCATGCATAAAAGTTGGGGACAAGAATAATATACAGAAGAATGGAAAAAAATTGAGTATGTGTTAGGTGACGACCAGTTCGGCTTTAGGAAAGGTAAGGGCGTCAGGAGGTAGTTCTGATGCTGTGATTGATAATGTAAGCAAGGCTAAAGAAAAATCAACGCTCATTCATAGGATTTGTCGACCTGGAAAAAGCGTTCGACAATGTTAAATGATGCACGATGTTCAAAATTCTGATGTAAATAGGGGTAAGCTACAGAGAGAACAGGTAATACATACATTTACAAGAGCCAAGAGAGAATAATAAGAGTGGAAGACCAAGAACAAAGTGCTCGTATTAAAATAGGAATGAGGTCTTTCGCCCTTATTGTTCAATCTGTACATCGAAGAAGCAATGACGGAAATGAAAGAAAAGTGCATGATTGGAATTAAAATTCAAGATGAAATGATAGCAATAATAAGATCGTTGACGACATTGTTGCCCACAGTATAAGTGAAGAAGAATTACATCATCTGCTGAATGGAATGAATAGTCTAATGAGCACAGAACATGGATCGAGAGTAAATTGAATAAAGGCAAAAATGATGAGAAGTAGCAGAAATGAGAACAGCCAGAAACTTAACATCAAGATCGATGGCTATGAAGTAGATGAAGTTAAGGAATTCTGCTACCTCAGCACCATAATAACCAATGACGGAAGGAGAGAGGAGGAAATCAAAAGGAGACTATCCCTGGAAAAAGAACATTTCTGGCCGAGAGAAGTCTACTAGTATCAAACATAGGCCTTAATATGAGGAGAAATTTCTGAGAATGTATCGCACAGCATTGTGCACAGTGAAATGTGGGCTGTAGGGAAAACAGGAACAAAAGAGTATCGAAGTATTTGAGATGTTATGCTTCATAAGAATGTTTAAAATTAGGTGAACTGATTAGGTAAGAAATGAGGAGATTTTCCGCAGAATCGGGGAGGAAAGAAGTATTTGGAAAGCACTGACAAGAAGAAGAGACAGGATTTTAGGACATCTGTTAAGATATCACGGATTAACTTCCATGATATTAGAGGGACTGCAGAGGGTAAAAACTTTAGAGACAGAGATTGGATACATGCAACTAATAATTGAGGACGTAGGTTGCAAGTGGTACTCTGAGTTGAAAAGGGTGGCACAGAAGACAGGCCGCATGAAACCAGCCAGAAGGCTAAGCGTTTCAGAATAAAAACAGTTTTGGCTGCGAAACTATTTAATATCAGTGACTCGTTTCATCCTTTTTAAGCATCTTCAGATTGTATAGAGGTAGCTGGATATGTAACACATCCTGCATAAAGCCATGAAAAATTGACGCAACCAGTTACTTTTTCCATATCGGTGTAGGACACCACTTCAACGGTCTCCGCGACAAGTAAAGGCCTATTGACTTGTCTGCAACGAAGTGTATGGCTTTCCCACTCCTAAGGCGTTTTTTTACACCCTCCGCCGACTCTACACTTGACTTCACTATGAACTCTCTCGTCGTTGGTCGAGCGAGTTCGACTCTCCTCATCCATGAGCAGAGTTTGCAAGTGATAGTGTGGGCAGAAAAGTCTCTGTCCGGCGGATTCACCGGACCCATGTTGGTACGACAGCCTCAGGTGCTACCGAAAGGTCACCAGGGACGAAGGTCTTTTATAAATACTGACAGGAGGCCGTTAGTCGAGGACGACGGCTGGTGTTGCGCAAGAACGCGCCGTGTCATCCGAAGAGGCTTTCGCCGGACCCGCAGCATCCTCTCGGCGACGACGCAATGTGAGCGGCACGCGGCTCGGAGGTGCGTCTAGCCATCGTCTGCCGCGCTGCACGTGGCTCTAACGGCACCGGCCGTAGCCACTCATGGACCGTAGGCTGCGGCCCGTACTTCGAGGAACTCATTGCAATAAGCTTACTGAGCTCACCCGCACACAGAGTACAATGGCTCAGAAAAAAACGTGAAGCATCAGGACGGACATAGGGAACGAAATAAAAATTCACTAGTTGAGAGAGTACGTGATGTTATGTTAGTGATTACCAAATGGAGACAAATTTACAAAGAACTTGGGCGTGACGGTGACGGTGCGCCGCCTCTGGCACTGTTGCATGCATTGACTGGATTGGCAACAGTGTCAAAAAACCTTGCCCTCTGTCCTGAGGCAAGGTGACCCATCACTTCCGTAACGGAGCCTTGACATCCTAGACAGTGGCACTGGGAGGGATTTGACGTCCGAGATGGTTCCATACACTTCTTATCAGGGACAAATCTGTGGATCTTATTGCCAACAGGAGGAACTCAGTGCCATGCAGCCTTTTCACAGAGACTCGTGCCAGTTGTCAGTGTGCACTGTCCTGCTGAAAAAGGGGACCACTCTACTCCCGCATGAGACTTAATAAAGGAGGAACCAAAATTCCCATGATGTACCATTGTGCCATCAGAGTTCCCACAATTAGCACCAGCTAAGAGCTCGAGTCATACCGGAAGGCTGACCACTCCGTGACCACAGCAGCAACAACGGTAGGTCCCTATCGAAAACATTGGAAGAATAGATCTACGGTCACCGCCATGCTCACTAAATGTAATCATCTAGGGTAGTGCAAGAAAAGTGGTTCATCGCTGAAAGCCATGCGAAACTATTCATCAGTGGTCGATGTTTCCCGCTCACAGCAACACTCCACGGTGTTAACTACAGCCTACGCGTGGGACAATAATTCCCTAGTCTCTCACCTATCGTGCGGGATGACAAGGAATGTTGCATTGAGTCTATCACGAGGCTATGCTGAAAAGTAATGCCTCCTAATTTTTTATTCTTTCCTCATTATCGGTTGGCGCATTACATGTCATGCCAATGGCCCGTCAGATCACCGAAGTTAAGTGGTGTCCGGCTGGGCTGGCACTTGGATGGGTGACCATCGAGTCTGCCGAGCGCTGTTGGCAAGCGGGGTGCACTCAGCCCTTGTGAGACAGACTGAGGAGCTACTTGATTATGAAGTAGCTTCTCCGGTCTCGGAAACTGATATATGGCTGGGAGAGCGGTGTGCTTACACACGCCCCTCCATATCCGCATCCAGAGCTGCCTAAGGGCTGATGACACGGCTGCCGGTCGGTACAGTTGGGCCTTCATGGCCTGTTCAGGAGGAGAGAGGAGTTTTACATGTCATGCATATATCGAGTTTTTATTCTTTTCTCATTATCGGTTGGCGCATTACTTTCCGTGCACATGCCAACTTTCCAGTTTCGCAGACGCAAGTTGCAACCCTCTGCCGCTAGATGGTTCCGAATTATAGGGTGTAACATGGCGCTGTGTCCCGTAACTAAGTCGGTGTGTGAGAAACAGAGTGCTATCATCGAGCTTGTAACCCCAAAAAACCTGCCTTCCTTTGAAATCCATAGAAGAATGAAAGCTGTGTACTGCGATGATTGTATGGACATCAGTATTGTGCGACATCTGCAACAATCTGACGCCTTGGGTTCACTTTCAACGATTATCGTCGATACAGTGCCAACTTAGGCCCATCCGGTTTCCACCCGTTTTCAAAACTCGTAGAACACCTTCGAGAACTTCACCTCAATAGTGATGAAGTTGTGCGAGTAGAGGTGAAGCTATGGCTCAGTCAACAAAGTTGAACATTCTACAGCGACGTTATCAACAAACTGGTCTCTCGCTGGGAGAGAAGCGTTCGTCGCTGGGTGTCTATGCTGAGACGTAAATGTGTAGACATGAAGAATAAAGTCGTAGAATGTTGGTAAAGTGCGTTGTCGCTAAAAAGCCTTAAGAGTTATCGCATAATAAAGTCGGAGACATGACTTTTCGGCACGATCTTGTACTTGCTCTCGGTTGGTGGCCACAGCTGTGCGTTTGGTGCACAATACAGCGATTGTTCCTCGTGGTGGACAGACCTAGTTGCCAGGGATCTTGGCGAGGAGTATGACTGCTCTCAACTTCCCGCGTAGTCAAGCATTTGCGCCACTCTCGCATCAGAAAGCCCCACAAATCTGGATACTGCACTATTCGTCCAATCGGCCCAATAGAGACAAGCAGTTACACCACTTTGTATCATTCGTTCACAACGCTGTCTCATTCTGGTACACGGCCTAATGGTCACTCGACATACAACGTTATTCGCGCCCCTTACACATCCCACCAGACCTGGTAACAACACTAAACACGAACGAAAGTAGTGCACTCTGATGACCGTTGTACCTGGCACAGAGAACTGCAGCTCTAATCGTTTACATACCGGCCGAAACTGTGTACGTGTGCGATATTACACAGACATCCGTCTCTGTCTTCTGAGTGCTTCAGTTTCCTTTAATCAGGCAGTTGTGTAAGTTACCCTTTTTAAACAAGCAAACTAGCCGCTTTAGAGATTTGTAGATGGCGTAGAGCTATTATCAGTCGGTCACTAGTCTCTTCATCGCTGACTACGTCACCACAGTGAGGTGGCGAGTATTCACCAGTTAGTTGTATGGAACCAGCACCGTAAGTTTGGTCGAAATCGAGGCGTGACAATTACAGCAGAGGAGCTATAGTGTTGGAACGTGTGCAAGGGCACACCATGAATTCTGCTGATTTATTAGTACATCAACGCGGTAACAGACTTGTCTTCTAGGAACGGTTCGGCCTCGGATCTCATTGGCTGACGTATAATTGTTTTCAGTTACGAGTCTAGCTTCGAACTGAGCCCCGATGACCAGCGACGACGTGTATAGACACGCCCCATACAGCGATGGGATACTTATCTGAATCTCGCCCGCCAGACCGCCCAACAACCAGGACTAATGATCTGGGCTACCACATCTTTTCATAGCAGGACCACATTGATCGCCGTCCACAGCTTGTGGTCGAGTGGCTACCGTTGCTGCCTCTAGATCATGGGGTCCCGGGTTCGATTCCCATCTGGGTTGGGGATTTTCTCTGCCTTATCATTACATTATCATCATCATTTGTGACAGTGGCTAGATTGGACTGTGTTAAAAATCGGACTGTGTAAGAACTGGGACCTTGTACGGGCGCTGATGACCACGCAGTTGAGCGCCCCACAAACTAAACATCATCATCACATTGATCGTAATCCACGCCACCCTTATAACACAGCTGTACGTCGACGATGTTCTACACCCAGTTTTGTTACTATTCATGACCTGCATGTAGATGTAGATGTAGAAGTCATCCTGGCCTTACATTTCAGCAAGGTACTGACCGCCCACACGCGTCGAGACTTTGTAGTGCTAGTCTTTGTGCTTGTCACCCGACCTTGGCCAGCGTCGCCGGATCTATCCCCAGTTGAGAATTTTTGGGAGTATTATGGGCAGGGCCCTCCAACCAGGCCGAGATTTTGACGATCTAACGCACTAATTGGACAGAATTTGGCCTGATATTCCTTCAGGAGGACATCCAACAACTGTGTCCATCCATGCAAAGTCGAATAACTGCTTGCATTAGGGGAAACGTTACACCAACGTGTTATCGATTTGTTCAATTTGTGAAGCTTTTTCTCTTGAATAAATCATGCATTTTTTTCTGAAATTGTTATCATTTGTCTTTCAGTACAAATACCGTATATTTCGGTGGATAAGACGACCTTCACATAAGACGAGGTATAAATTTTCGTCACAGATATATAGTTTTACCATATGCCTGTCCTATGAGACTATCCTCATTAGTGTAGAACAGTGATCATCTGGATAATAATACGAGCACAGATTCGGGTAATGACCCTGAGTATTTATGGAAGATCGAAGCGTCGTACTGGCTATTCAGTTTTGCGGACATACCCGCTTTGTGCCACTAAACAACTGGCACGGATGCAAACGTCTTAAAGCAAATGCGGCCTTCGGGAATGTTATGGTTTCGCCTGTAGAAGCACGTGCCGAATAACGAACTCATATGTACAACGGGTTGTCGTTCAAACGCTTTGTACTGTATGTGTAACCGGCGTATAATTTGTGAAGTGGGTGCCTAATGACGGAACTAGCAAAAAACAAGAAGGTATGAACACAGCTTCAAGTTAAAGGTCATAGAACTGGCTAAATAATCCGACAATTGTGCTTCAACAACGGCTTTCTTTATAACAGAGAAGAGATTGGCCAAAGAATGAAGATGCTATTAAAAATTCCGATGAAAAAGTGTTTTACGAAGAGGGGAACAGCTTGCTAGCCAGATTTAGAAAATAGCTTTGAAGAATGGGTACAAAGCCAGAGGCAGAATTTTTATGTTGTTAAAAAGAAATTTGACTAGGGCTTAAGCAGCGAAGTGGGTACGAGCCAAGACAGAGCACGGTGAAGAATTTAAAGTGCAGTCGTTAAATGAGCAGAAAAAATCTGGTAATACGGCAGAAAACAAAAATTGCTCAGAAATTACCGAAAGATCTTGACCGCAAAGTAACGAGTTCTCACAAATCTTTTATTCGTATGAGGCAAAAATATCACTTTTCATTATTTCGTATTGCAAATATGGATGGAACACCGATGGATTTCGGTATGATAAGCAATGGAACTGTATAAACAAAAAGCGTAGAAACCTTTCAACTCAGAAGAACAGGCTGCGAAAAAACGACGTTTACAGCAGTATTAACTTGCGTGGCACATGGAACACCTATGGTCATTTTCAAGCGGGAAACCATTCCTAGAATAAAATTTCCACCAGGCATTTTTGTACATTTTCACAAAAAGCGATGAATGGACGAGAACGGTATGTAATTGTAGATGAAAAGTGTGTGCCAGAGGCGACTCTTCGAAATCCACCAAGTTTGTTAGTGTGGGATATGTTTCGCAGTCACATAACTGAGAACACCAAAAATCACACAGCACGAAACAATACAAATCTCGCAGTCATACCGAGTGGTTTGACGTCAATGCTACAACCTTTAGACGTTTCTCTGAATAAAGCATACAAAGACCATAGGCGTGAACAGTTGGATGATGTGCGGCGAAAAATTTTCGGAAACAGTTTTCAAATCTTTCACGAAGTGTGGGATTTCCAGTGCTATGGATGGCAATGAGGACGATTTCTTATTGGATACTGATGACGAAGCGGAAATCGATTCACAAGGTGCAAAATTGGACCCATATGGCGGGCTTCTCAACAACGAAAGTGAGGATGTACTTGAGCTGCTTCTTTCCTTAGATGGTGATTGTGAGGATTTTGCAGCGTTTTAAATCCGCTGGTGAGTGATTTATTTTCTTTTATTACGGTTTAATTGATATAATTTTCAAACTATGGTTTATCTGTCGTATAGAGTACCTCTTTTTATGCTGCCTAAATACATGGTACATCACATCTACCGAATCCGTCGTTCCCGAAACCGAGCTTGTGCTGAGTGTCTAATGACGTCATAAATTGGATCTTACATTCTGGTCTTTCTTCCTTCTCAAGTTCAAAAAATGTATGAAAATACTGAGGCAAAGCAATCCTTCGATTCCTGTTCAGCCATTGTATAAAATTCGATTTAATGTTTCAGATTGCGGTCCACGTACTTGAAGAGTCTCACATACCCCTTAACAAGATCCCTTGAAGGCCAAAGAGATGTCTACCGGTTGCTTACTCATCCTTTGCCTTGCGGCGTCATGCAGATGTGGTATGAAGGGGAATGTGGTTAGCACACCGCTCTCCCGGCCGTTTTGCCGACTTGCCAGACCGTGGAGCCCTACTTTTCATACATGTAGCTCCTCAGTTGGTACCACGAGGCTGAGTGTACCTCGTACCGGCCCTCCTACCAAAGAAAAAAGCCTTCGTTAGTACCGGTAATTGAACCCGGACCCTCCGCATAGCAGCCATCCTCTCTGACGACTCAAATACGGAGGTAGACTACATATTCTGTAGGACCGTCTAAATAAGTACAATTATGACTTACCAAAAGGCGGTTTCATCATTTGTCATGATGTCAATATTTTACAAGGAGAATTTTATGCGACAGTTCACAGGTGTTAAAGTATTTTTCTGAAAATAGTAGTTCCAGAGCTTTTCTATTTTCTTTATTTCTATTGTACTGACCAAGGTGTTTTCCATACTATACTGTCTTTGACGTTTATCAGAGATGCAGTTAACTATTATTGCAGTATCATCAAATATATGTCAATAATGTAAGTTCTGCGCTCTGAACAAGTGTTGATTGTTGTTACTGTTGTGGTCTCCATTCCGGCGACTAGTTTGATGCAGCTCTCCATGCTAGTCCATCTTGTTCAGGCATCTTCATCTACATCGACATGACCTATTCTGCAAATCACAACCTAATGCCTGGCAGAGGGTTCATTGAAACACCTTCAAGCTATTTCTCTACCTTTCCACTCTCGAACAGCGCGCGGGAAGAACGAACAGTTAAATCTTCCTGTGCGTGCGAGGTTTGATATTCTTATTTTATTGTAATGATCATTTTTCCCTACCGTGGCACTCTCTCCCCTGTTTAGCCATAGTACAAAACGAGCTGCCCTTCTTTGAAACTCTTCGAAGCCCTCTGTCAATCCTATCTGAGGAGGATCCCACAGCACGTAGCAGTACACCAGAGAGAACGGACAAATGTAGTGTAAGCAGTAACTTTAGTAGGCCTGTTGCATCTTCTGCCAATAAAACGTAGTCTTTGGTTAGTTCTCCCCACAAAATTATCTATGCGATGGTTCCAGTTAAAGTTAGTCGTACCTACAAACCCTAAGTATTTAGCTGAATTTATTTGCTTTACTTGCTTTAAGAGCCGCACTGGTGCCTTCGAGATGTGGTGTTGACGGAGAATGCTACGTGTACCTTGGACACAAAAAGGAGCAAATGTTTCAATAGTAGAAGAACTTAAAATCACAAGAAGGTTATCTTCTCGTGTCAACCAAAGATATCTTCAGTTCCTTAGGCACATCTTGATAAGGAAAGGCGATAATTTGGAGAAGACCATCGTCCAGGGAAAAACTGAGGGCAGAAGTCCACGTGGGAGAATAGCAAACAGATGGATCAAGCGAAGAAGATTACCAGCCTGTCTCTTCACACCGTATTAAGAAAGGCCGAACATATCTGTGGATGGAGACATCTGTCTGAATTTTCAACTACGAAAGAATGAATGAGGAAATGAGGGCACGACACTCAGCAATGAGTAAAACAACTAATGAGAGACCTCCTTTCTAAATTTCACAATTTTTTTGTCATCAGACTACCAGTTTCGGTCTATAATGACCATCTTCAGATCTATTTTATAAAAGCATATCGTAATATACTGGAGCCATAGTGGACATAGTGACAATTCCACTATTGCTCCATTATCTTAGGACATGTTTTTATAATGCAGATAGCAGGTATCTGATGACTAAAAATTTGTGACCGTAGACGTAAAGTAAAGGAAATTTATTCTATATTCGAGTCACTGTTTTTTTCGCGACCGTGTCGGAGCTTGTGATACTTCTTTTCTGTTTGAGTGATTTATCATGTAACCGAAATTAGTTCCTATTAGTACTCATGCCGAAGACTTTAAACTTTTGATTATTTACATTCCTCACATAACTACTGCAGCCCATATCCTGTTGAACCTTCTGTATTCAAGCCTTCGTCACTATTTACAATTTTTAACTCGCCCCGACACAAATCAGCCTGAATGTCGCTGGTGTTCATCGCCACTTCCCGCCCTCCCTTTCGACACACACACACACACACACACACACACACACACCATATTTATTTCGATTACTAAGCTGACGATTCCTTGATGCTCCGGTATGTGACCTGTGACCTCTTCTTTTACTTAAGTTGTGTAACACATTTCTTTTCACAATTCGATTCAGTACCTCCTTAATAGTTATTCGGTCCACCAATCAATTTTCTGTTCGTGTAGCAATTCATTTCAAAACCTTCTATTCCCTTCATGTCTTAACAGCTTGTTGCTGCCATTACATAACGAATACGAAAGTATATTCCTGCCTGTGGAGGTCACACCTCATACTGGTGTTGACGGTGGACACATGTTCCGAATATAATCCTAGCCTAATCATTTAATACCGCTATGTAATAAAGCTTCCAGTAATCCGGAACGCTATGGTAAATGAAGGAATTGAATACGGTATTTCGACAGAATAAGGGTGAAAGTTAACCTTGTGGGGCTGTTATAAATGATTGAGAATGAAGCAAAATTTACTAGAGATCCAACAACGTTTATTTTTTTTAAAAAAAGGTATAAATTATGCTAAACAAGTTACTGATTGAATACTGTAAACAACTAACAGGTGGTTCAAGACCACAATGGACAAGGATCCTGGGTGGCAGAAGTGAGACAAGTACTCCGGCCCTAAAAATATGGATAACGCAATCTGAATTGATTGTTAAAATCTACAGTAGTTTCTCTATATAGGTGCAGCTGAGACCAAATGGCGATTGAGATCTGTACGCCCTGACAATGCCGGAGCGGCAGTACGTTGCCCTGTTTGCTTCGTGCCGCTATGTAACTTGCAGCTGGCGAGATGTGTGCGGCGGAGGCGAGGCGTGAGGTGGCACCTGCGAATCGATCGCGTCCACAAAAGAAATGCAAAAATCTCGCGGTTTAGCGATCAGGCTGAAGGATCACAATTCACTCTCTACCAGAGCCCTGAAATCACAGTAGATTTCAATGTGTGACACACCCGTTCGCTGGTCATACCAAGGACCAGTTTAGCTCACTTATATGGCAGAGCTCACAAGGATACCACATGCCAAGACTGGTAAACCAAAAACGAATAAGTATGCCCTCAGCAAACGACTAGTCTGAGACGTTTGAAGTCACACTGTCAGTGCAATAAGAACTTCACCACAGGCTCCCCAGTCCAAACTACTCGCAAGTGAAGTCAGACTCAGGACAGGTCTCGAGCACCAACCACACACGCCAGAGAGTCGACCAGAAGTCTCCTTACTAGACGAAAGTCCAGCACCTGAGTGCTTCGCACCTCCTCATAAAAAAAAAAATCCATTTTCCCATAAAGTGCACGAACGACACCGTCTTCACCCCGTCTTGAGCCAATCACAGGGCTCATATATGACAACACAAACTCATGTTGAACAAGGGCAAAAGTTAAGTAACCTGACTTTCCAGAAAAAAAATAAATTACCAATTACTGTTTTTTTTAGTTTTTGTGGAGGGGAAAATGATTTTCTCCAAAGTTATGTCGCTTCCCATACCAACAAGCTAACAGATACAATCTTAAAGATCTTTATCTAAATTGCCTGTGCCTTGGAGCTTCTTTGTCCTAGTTATGAGGTGTAATAAAGATTCTAGCTCCAAAAGTTTCTCAGACGCCAGAATTTCTTATACAACCGAGGCTGCAGGGTCACAGGCCTATTTGCAGTATCGGCGAACACGAAAACGGGAATTTTTATTATGCATGACTCTGCACACAATGTCCGGTTTACAACTCCGCTGTGTAGACACGTCCCTTCAGTCTGTCCCCCCACCCCAGCCTTCAGCTGGCAGCTATGCAGGTATCACAGCACTGTTCTGCTGGAGATCTGTCTTGAGGAGGGGGTACTCTGTCTGCCCAGTATGGCTGTGGGCCTGTCCGGCAAGATTTACTGAGTGATGGGCTGGCCGCCAATTGCTTCCAACTTCCAACATTCCGTTTCTACAAGCTAAGAACCATAAAAATACCTCATGCTTTTAGCGCCCTACCAGGCTCCATCAATGTCTGCTTAGGCTGTTAACTTTCTAGAGTCTCACTCAAGGTGCGACAGGTTGTAGCAAACTCTTTAATAATTTTCTGTATGCAAAAAATAGATGAGAGAGTAATGTGTCCTCTTTCAAGGGCTTGATAGTAGGAATGAGAAACGAGAAAGACTGAGTGCTACAGTAAACATCAGATAGTAATAGCGAATATCCTGTTCAAAAATCGTAAGAGGGAGAGGTAGACTTGCAAAAGGCCCAGAAACATGGGAATATACCAGTTGAATTACTTCGTAGTGAGACAGAGATTCCGCCATCACATACTGGTTCGGAAAGCACATGAACATTCTCTCAGGTGCAAAACGTTGCTCATCTTTGGTTCGCATTGGATGTGCTCACCTGTCATTCAGCTGTTTTTTGTTTATTGTACTGAAACTAACTTCATTGTTTAATGTGAGTTGTTTGAGCAGTTGTATGGTCAGAAAACAATGTTATAGTTCTAACAAAAGAAAGTCGATGTCACAGATGATTGTGTGATCAAAGACATCAGGGCACAATTGGAGAACGAGAAAAATGATGGGTGGCAGGAAGACACCAAAGCACTTTACGTTCCAGTTGGGGAAGTGAGGAAGGAAATAATTACATGTTTCCTTCAGATGGGAATAGAATAAAGAGGAAGTATCAGGTAGCGCATTTATTTAAAATAAACAAACACGAAATACACTCTAATGCAAACAAAAAAAGAAGTGCCGTCAAGGAATTATCCGAATGAGATGAAAATCAGTAGAAGTGATGTACATGTACACACAGATGAATTATTGAAGAGAAAGAAATTCACACACTGAATCAATAATGTTTTGGTCCACCTCTGGCTCTTATGCAAGCAGTTATTCAGGGTGGCAGTGGTTGATGGAGTTTTTGGATGTCCTCCTGAGGGTTATCGCACCCAATTCTGTCCAATTGGCGCGTTAGACCTTAAAAATCCCGTACTGGTTGGAGAGCGCTGCCCATAATACTACAAGGGTTCTCAATTGGGAAGTGATCCGGAAATCTGGCGACCTTCCTGACCAATGTAGGATTTCGCAAGCACGAAGACCGTTAGATCTCTCGCTGTGTGGGGGAGGCATTACCTTGCTGAAATTTAAGCCCAAGATGGCTCATCATGAAGTGCAACAAAACGGGACGTACGACGAGAACAACCAAAGCGGTCCTGCTGTGAAAAAAACTGCTGGTTGTCAGGCCGTAAGGCGGGCAACATTCAGACTGGTACCCCACCACTGACTGAGGCGTCTCCTGAGACGTCTTCTGCCTGGAATCTCATTGGCTAGAGTGAAACTGTCTCCTGTGATGAGGCGCGCTATGAACAGTCTCAACGACCAGTGAAGATTTGTGTGGAGATGGATACCAACCTGATTGTCGCCCGCTGTACAGCCCGACAGCCAGGAGTGATGATCTGGTGTACCATTTCTTTTCACAGCAGGACCACTTTGGTTGTCATCTGTGCCACCATTACAGCACAACAGTTTGTCGACATTCTACTCCCCATTTCGTTACCTGCCGTTGCAAGGCAGCCTGGCCAAACATTTAGCAAAGAATGCCCACCCGCACACTGCGCGAGTTTTTTCTGCTTGAGTTCGTGCTTGCCAAACCGTACGTTGGACATAAATATCGCAGGGTCTCTCCCCAATCAAGCTAGTTTGGAGCTATAGGGATAGCGCCCTCAAACCATATGGGGAATTTGGCAATCTAGTGGGCCAGTTGGACTGAATTTGGCATTATATCCCTCAGGAGTACACCGACACTTCTGTCAATCAATGCCAAACCGAATGACTGCTTGTATACTGGCCACAGTTGGATCAACACATTACTGACTTGCTCAATTTTTGAGCTGTTTGTCTTGAATAAATTAGCCAATTTTTTTGAAATTGTAATCATTTGTTTGTCTGTACATGTGTATCACATCTATCAAGGTCCGTCCCATTCGGGTAACTCCTTCATGGACCCTTGTTTCTCTTGTCTCAGAGTGTACGTATTTATACAGCACATGGAGCTCCCACAGGAATACAAAACATGTGCATATTCGAATGCAAACTTGTGTCAAAATTTTATAGGAATTGATGAAGAACTTTCGAAGATTTGAGATTTTGAAGAAGGAACATGTGATTACATATTTATTTATGCATTACAAATATTGAAAAAAATAGAAATATAAAATGTGGACATATCCGAATGCAACATTGTGTCAAAATTTCAAAGCAATCGACGAGAAACTTCCAAAGATTTACGATTTTGTTAATTTTCGTGTGTTCAAAATCACAAATCTCCCAAAGTTCTTCACCGATTCCTTCGAAATTCTGGAACACCGTTGTATTCGAATGTGCGTTTTATGTACCCCTTTTTAACATATAAATAATATGTAATTTGTACAGGGTAAAAGCTGTTGCCAAAAATGGCGGAAAGTACTTGATCGATTTACTACAGATTTTTACATGTTACTACAATAAACGTTTGGACACATGTCGGTTATTTATTTTTTAATATACATAATATGTAAAATATACAATAGTGAAATGTTGTTAGCAAACAGAAAAGTTGTATTCACGGCTCGTCAGATTGTGATGAGAATACTATTATATAATTTAAATTTTCGGTAACAATAAACAAGGCTCCTGGTGAGAGGGGGGAGGGGTGATGGATATAGAAATGAGAAGGCGACAATGGACAGAGAGAGGAGGAGACAGAGGAGGCAGCAGGATATGGAGAGGGAGAGAGAGAGAGAGAGAGAGAGAGAGAGGACAAGATGGACTGAGACCGAGAAGGAAGGTGATTGACAGAGGATGAAGGAGGAGGACATGGACAAAGAGAGGGTGAGGAGAAGATGGTCAGACAGGAGGAGAAGAAGATTAGGAAGATTAGGTCTTATATCTAATTTGCATACGTATTACAAACGCGTCTTTTCTCTTTTCTTTCTTTTCCATTTAACCGGATTGAGCCGCAAAGCTTGGCGGAGAGCAACTAGTCTGAAATATAGTAGCTGTTGAAATATGAAACAAGTTCTTAAGATCAGTATATCTCTCCAGTTGCACCAGAGCATCATTTTTCCTTAGTGATATTTCTCTTTGGTAGTTAAAGTCCTGCTTTGCAATTTTCCACTCACCTGCAGTTAAAAAGTTAGAGATTTTCACCTTTCGCAATTGTTGTAATGTTTTTAAACAATGTTAAGGAAGACTGAAGCTGTAGATCAGTGTTAAGCTCTCTATCACCACACGTTTCATTATTTGCGCAGCAAATCACATTTATACATTTTTTCTTTCCTTGTGACGTTTATTTGGAGCATCACAAATGGAGATAGCACCATAGAAAATAACCATATCTGGAGACATCGCAAATGCTATGGTATGTGGAAAGAAATATGTGTATAACACTAGCAAGTTGTTCTTCGAATGCTCTTTCGCTTGTGTTCGTTTTCATTCGCACCAGTGTAAACTAGGCTTAACAATTACGCTCTAAAGATGTGAAACCGCATCGACAAACATTTGTGAGCCGGAGGCGGGGACGTGCAGTTCAACAAGAAGAACAATAACACTTTCTTTGATGCAGAATTCAAGATATTAGCAATACCTAACAACCGCTAACTCTCGCCTGTGAGAACAGACAAATTTCGATGCAGAGTGTTCTGTGGATGTTGCCGTCTTTCAAGATGACAACAGCCATGTTCATAAGGTCGCCAACAAACTTTTCTGGTTTGACGAGCACTCAGGCATTTCGGCTGACCCGCTGAAACATCCGAATCTCATGGAGAATGTCTGGAACTACACGGCACAACAGAATTAAAAGATCACTTTCTCTAAGCCCCGTAATTGTCTCCCATTGCGGCGCAGGAGTTTCAAATTCGGCTCAGTCTTCGACCTTCCTCTGTAACTGTGCAAGAGCGTAACACCCTGCGATGTCACCCTCGATCTCAACGACGTTTCAAACAGCGTGGTACCGACACATACGAGAAAATCGACAGTCCTCAAAAATTCATGTGACGTGTCAAGTGGCTTAATGATGTCATATCGTACCAAATTTCACCACAGTTCTGGCCAATGCCTACGTGGATGTGTATCACGATGGGAAGGTTGTCGCAGCTCCTCTCACATACTCTCCTCCCCTTCTTTTGACACCTTTGTAATAGAGGTCAGAACGGCGACGAACGGCATTGAAATCAAGGGGAGTGACTGAGGAAAACTTTTCAGACACACTGCTGCTCAGAATCGACACGTAAAGGCCTCTGGGGAGTGGCATACAGGGCTTCAATGATACCACCTCTTTCCTTGGATCGTTTATTTCCACACATTTCGTGGTCAAAAACGACAGTTCATAGTGCGATGAGCAGGACGGCTTTCTCTGCAACCTCTGACACTGCTGGTATCCCAGAAGGATCCCGTACTTCCCCGTAGAACATGATCGCACACCTTTGGAGTGCAGCGGGACCCCAATTTTCGATCTCGAGGTCAGGTTCTGACCACTAGAGACGTTCAAAACCAATCGACGAAATTTCAACATGAGCCGATGCAGTAAAGTTTGTTTACAAAATATGACAGTATACATGTGATGTGCTACGACACTGAAAGGAACCTGTGACCACTGGAGACAGCGCCACAAGTCCCTTAAAAAAATCCCAACACAACACAGATATACACACACGTTATATTAACAAATGTAAATCCACTCGATGATTGGAGTTTGAAACACGTCGTGGAGATAAATAAACAGTGACTGGTAACAGTAAAACTTGTCGTTTCATTTCAAGTTTACTTACTCATTTCCAGCTCTCCCGTGGCGTGATCATTCGAGTGGGTGACGAGGGGGGAGGGTTGCAAGCTTGACACATTCGTAAATGAAACCACGAAGGGTCCCCCAAGTTCGATAACACCATTGGTGGCATCCGATCACCTTCATTGAGAATTTTAAAAATCTACTTGCACTGAGACAACCTGTGAAGTAGTCCTAGGTGCCTGCTAGCAGGTGTCTGGGATCAGACGGGAGTGCAAGGGTTGCCTGCCTGCAGACGCCTAGTAGTATCTCACATGCTGGCTCAGAACAGGTAGATTTTCCAAATTTTCAATAAAGGTAGGCATATGCCACTGAGGACGTTGCCAACCAGGAAGAGGGGGGAGGGGAGAAGGGAGGGGAATGTCTTAGAGCTCCTCCGTCTTATTCGCGCATGTGTCAGTGTCGCAAAGAGGTGAAATCTGGTGCCAATGTGACATCATTAGCCCATCTTACACCTCAAATTAACCTTTTTTCGCACGTATTTACGCGTTGCTGTTATATGTGTAGTTGAACAGTAGAGAGTGACGCTGCAGGTTCAAATGGTTCAAATGGCTCTGAGCACTATGGGACTCAACATCTTAGGTCATAAGTCCCCTAGAACGTAGAACTACTTAAACCTAACTAACCTAAGGAAACCACACACACCCATGCCCGAGGCAGGATTCCAACCTGCGACCGTAGCAGTCCCGCGGTTCCGGACTGCAGCGCCAGAACCGCACGGCCACTGCGGCCGGCTGACGCTGCAGGGTGCCACGATTTTGCGCCATTACAGAGAAAGGACGTAGGCAACTTTGAGCAAAATTTGAAACTTGTGATCGCAATGGGACACAGTTATGGGACTTGTTCCCCGATGTATTTGGAACCACAGATGTAACATATCGCAGCTTTATCATCAACTTAGTCAATCTAATAATCAACGAATGGCTTACAGCGTATTATTTCTCGTCGCCATAATGTCTCCTGAAAAGGGCAAGGGGCGGGTGGGGGGAGGTGAATAATTATTTGTCCGGTGGGCTAATATGTATTTTCCTGTTTCACTGACTGTGTATAATTCGGAGGCAGGTCAATTTCCCTGACCAACGGTCGTCGCACTCGTTCGCGAATACGACCCCAACTTCCGCGCGCTGCAGGCTAACGCGTCACGCGTCGCACTTTACGAGTGAACAAAAGGAGGGAGAATGAATGAGCGTGCAGCCTCTTGGCTTACCGCAAGCTCACTGACTAACGAGACACACGACGCGGTATAACTGCCGTTGCAGATTGCCCCGTCGTTACTACGATAGGATCTGGCGCCCGCTGACCAGCGCTTCAAGGCCGACCAACGGGACCCGGGGTGCTGGTGCGCTGTGCCTGCGCCGCGACGGCGCGCCAGCCAGCGGACCTCTGGGAGGCGCTGCGTTGCGCAATAGCCGCTCACAAGACACAGCGGCCGGCCAGGTGCTTATGTCTTTTCCTTGTGGGGAACCTTCTATCTGCCTCGCCGTGTAGTATGTTAATCACAGAGATGCCACGGCGGCGCAAGACGTGCTGGCATTTGCATAGCGCGTCTGCTAAACGTCTTCGCTTTTGTCGCTTCCTTGTAAAATGTCACAGATTCAACAGATTCGCTTGCAAATTGCGGTTGGACCGCAGGACAGCTTCACACAATAATGTAGCGGTATGTGGTAGCAGCGGCGCACCATTATCGGTCATAAACTTAAACTCCTTCCGAACTGGCCGTGGAAGGCCCAACGGTACCGACCGGCTGCCGTGTCATCCGCCAAGCCCTGGGGCGTCACTGGATGTGGATACGGAGGGGCATGTGGTCAGCACACAACTCTCCCGGCCGTGTCAGTTTTCGTGACTAGAGCCGCTACTTCTCAGTCAAATGGCTCCTCAATTTGACTCACAAGGGCTGAGTGCACCACGGCTGCCAACAGCACTCGGCAAACCGGACGGTCACCCATCCAAGTGCTAGCCCAGCCCGACAGCGCTTAACTTCGGTAATCTGACGGGAACCGGTGCTCCACAGTGGCAAGGCCGTTGGCGGTATCTGTCATATATACTGCATAAATCTACATGTATATCATTTAATCATATTCAGAGTCACCAGTCTTAAATTATGTAATGAAGTGGAACACCTGCAGCCGTTCTTTCGACGGTGTTTATTACGTAGCTACCAGTTTCGATGATTCAGTGCACCATCTTTAGTGCCTTAACTGGCGCTGAGGGGAGGAAATTCCTATCGTATACACAATTCCATCAGTGGCCGACATCTAAAAACCGATTTCTGAAGACTGCTGTAACAGTGATGCTGTTACCGCAGTCACATCACCGCTGATACAGTAGCCTATAAAAACCATTCCTTAGATGTCGGTCACTGATGGGATCGTGCATTCGACTGGAGTTTTCTTCCTCAGCGCCAGTTACGGACTGAGAATGGTATGCTAAATCATCAAAACTGGTAGCTACATAACAACGTCGAAAGGGCGGATGGAGGCGTTTCGACCGAAATTCCTCAAATTTTCAATCAGAACGGTGGACATACAAAAATCTTAGCTTGGTTCCTAATGGAAATTCATGCTACATCTTTCCGCGTTGGTAGATTTTACTACGTTGAATAGCCTCCTGTTTTAGCCCACAGCCCTGTACAGTATGTCAAGTACCGAACACATAAGTAATTCACACTTTTACTGTGTAGTTGCAGATATTTGCTATTTTCAAAAACTCATACTTCATCAAACAGGTCGCGGAAGGTTCAACGGTTCCGACCGACCACCGAGTCATCATCAACCGATAGGCGTCACCGGATGTGGATATGGAGGGGTATGTGGTCAGCACAGTGCTCTCCCGGCCATTGTCAGCTTTCGTGAACGAAGCCGCTACTTGGCAGTCAAGCAGCTCCTCAATTGGCCTCACAAGGACTGAGTGGACCCTCATTGCCAACAGTGCTTGGTGGATATGGACGGTCACCTGTCCAAGTGCTAGGCAAGCTCGACAGCTCTTAACTTCGCTTGTAAGTAGGCTGTTTATGTTTTCTTTATGTAAGTAGGCTGTTTAGGTTCTTATATTGGTAACGCCGCCACCACGTAGCGCTCTCTGTATGAAAATCACTGACTGTGCTGTGTGCAGCCTCTGGATGTGAACAGCGCGTAGCGTTGTGCAGTTGGAGGTGAGCCGCCAGCAGTGATCGATGTGGGGAGAGAGATGGCGGAGTTTTGTAATTTGTCATGAACTGCTATATATATTATGACTATTAAGGTAAATACATTGTTTGTTCTCTATTAATATCTTTCATTTGCTAACTATCCCTATCAGTAGTTAGTGCCTTCCGTAGTTTGAATCTTTTATTTAGCTGGCAGTAGTGGCGCTCGCTGTATTGCAGTAGTTCGAGTAATGAAGATTTTTGTGAGGTAAGTGATTTCTGAAAGATATAGTTTAATGTTACTCAGGGCCATTCTTTTGCAGGGATCTTTGATAGTCAGATTGCGTTGCGCTAAATAATATTGTGTGTCAGGTTAAGCATAGTCTTGTACAATTGTTCAAAGGGGACGTTTCACGCTGATCTGGCAGGAACTCGTGTTAGCACTGCGACAAGGACACTGGTGCTGTTATTTTCACCCAGATGAATTCTAAGCCAGCCGTCAACAAGTTATAGTCTCCCATCAGACCAACATTATTACTACAGCATTGGTGAAACTTTATTTTTTCCGTTGCTGGTTATAAGGCCTAAATCAGACGAGGAACCTTTTTGCATGATTAAAACTTAGAGGTGTTCAGCTCTGTTTGATTAATATGCTGTTACGGGTAATTGATTTAGCTATTACATTGATGGTATTTAATTGACATGTCCGATTTCAAAAGTATACAGTTTCGTCTTTACATGCGTTTGTGTCGGTCCAACTCAGCCGAAACACTGTACTCCATCCACGCAAGAGAGTGCACGGCACCAATGGGTTCCAAAAAGCTGCGCGCTAAAATTCAAAAATGTGATCGCCGCTTCTGCTGATCACAAAGCTAGAGGATCAAGTGTTTTGAATAGCCCTTGGTCCAGCTACTATTTCTATACCTATCGGAATAACGGCCATACTGTGTGTATCCTACACTGCAGGGTTAAAATTGAAACATATCGTGTTTCCATCGGCCCAGACAAATTGAGCAAATCGGTTGGTTCTTTTGAATTAGCTGTGGTCTAGCGTGGGCCTTCCTTTTTTGAGTCGTCCAGCCTCTGACTGATTTAATGCGACCAGCTTGGGCGGCTTATAAAAGCCCCATTTGTTCATGGGCGCTTCCTGAGAAAACCACGACAAACCATGATTTCTGGGACCAAAAGGACCAATTGCGGCGGTGGACACTTCTATAATTTATATTCCCAGCAAATCGTCAATATTTTTGCCATAGATTATTAATATTCTCGGGGAACGTCGAAACTTTTCTCACATCATTATTCGTTACCAACAGCTAGAGATTCAAAGTTACTATGCTGATGCATAAAACAGCCAAAACAGGTTTTTAGGCACTTTTGCACCGTGGGCGGCAATTCATTAAATAACTAACGATAGAAAGTGGCTCACATTTTAACTGTCCGTTCTTAGACATTTATCTAGGAATACCATTTTCCCATTTGCCAAAATCTTTGTCCATACTTTGCCCACATACTAACTTGAAAGCAAGGAAGTTTCAATTTTAATTTCGAAAGGCTGAAACTCGGCTGAAGGCTACACACCAAATAAGAAACTATTTATTTCTTTCCTCGCTGCTCTGCCCCAACCGACCGAAATGGCTCTGAGCACTATGCGACTTAACTTCTGAGGTCATCAGTCGCCTACAACTTAGAACTAATTAAACCTAACGAACCTAAGGACATCACACACATCCATGCCCGAGGCAGGATTCGGACCTGCGACCGTAGTGGTCGCTCGGCTCCAGACTGTAGCGCCTAGAACCGCACGGCCACTCCGGCCGGCCCAACCGACCGACTGCCACACACAGCACACCCAGAAAATATATCCGCCACACCAAAGATAGTACAGCAGTACCAGTATCGATACACGCTGATGCTGCCACTCACGGATAAAAGACAGCAACGTTATGGCAGTAACCGAAGAAGAAATAAGACACCACTGGACTACAACCAGCGATTAAAAAAAAGTCATGACGCGAGTCAGCCACAGCTCATGTATAAATAAACACAAAAACTTTACGGGCCCACAGAATTCGCTTTATATAAGTAGTCAAACATGGTGAAACAGGTAAATTAAGGAAAGCAGCTGAAAAATGTGGTGTGTCAAAGCATAAAAAAAGCCAGTATGCTGCACTTTAACGGACTCTGATAAGAAAAAGGCCAACCAGCTGCCTCAATGGTCACTAAGCCTTCAGCAACAAAAATTTTGCTCGCGAACATATTCGCTGTTTCTTGTACTGGAAGAGAATAGCAGAGAGACCATTACTGTAAAAGAGAGAGGAGACAGTGTCAGTGATGATGGAGGGAGAGAGAAAGTGGCAGTGAAACAGAATGGGAGAAGACAACAGCAATAGGAGCCAAAGACAAAGAAGATAGTCATGGTCAGTGAGAGAGAGTAGCAGTAAAAGAGAAAGGGAGATGGTTCGAGATAATGGCAGTGGGAGGAAAAGAGTGAGGAGACAATGGAAAAGGAGTGGAGACCATTGAGTGGCCTGGGCACCTGGTCCCCCCCCCCCCCCCTCCCATGCCAAGAATGGAGAACATGAGAACATTTGCTCACTTTCCCCCACGCCCACATATTTCCAGGTCTAGAGGTCGGAACAGTGAGCAAACCATCCCAGACATGTTTGAACAGGACAGGTGGCTGAAGAGAAAGACAGCCGACTGCAAGTGAGAAAGGAGACTGTGGCAATGCTAGAGAAAAAGAATGGGACAAAGACAGTGGTAGTGGAACAGAGAGAGACTGTGAAAGTGGCAAAGAAGGCGACAGTGATAAGGAAGAGCGAAAAAAAGGAAGCAAGCAATGGCAGTGGAAAAGGCAGGCAGGACAGTGTGCCAATGAAACAAAAACTGGAGAGTGGAAGATATATATATATACAGTGGCAGTGAGAGGGAGACCATGCATATGAAGGATTCCCGCATAGAGAGACTGTTAATAATTTTTTTTGTGCTCATACGGGAGCATTTTTCAGCTGTTCCTAAAATGATCCAAAAAGCAACCACATCGAAAATCAGCTGTGCTACCATAGATGTCGGTTCTCAAGTGCAACCAGTATGAAGGACAAATCAACAGCAACCAAACTATGATGCTCGCCTAATCTCTTTTTCCTTCAGACTCTCAGCCTATAGGCCATAAAGCCATCTCCAGACGTTTTAGGAATTTTACTGCAACTTAACAGGGTGAGAAAATTTAGCACCTATTTTTAAAATTTGAGGTAACGGTTGATTATATCCGATTTTCAATTATTGAAACTGCGTTAAACTGTGATGAGCTTACAAGCTAGTATCTGAAGATAAGAATAATGATCTCTTGAGACAAAGCAGCAAACACATCTAATTTTTAGGCAAGAAATGGGACAGCAAGGAAAGCAACGAAACAATGTCTTTCATCTTGTATACCGAGGTTGACGGCATCGATTTCGCACTGTTTGAGTTAATACTGGATTTTCAAGAGACATTGCCTACTTCAATACAATTATTTTGAGTGTCAGGCTACGTTGGAGTGTTATACAAAAAAACCATCCACTTTCGCCTGGCGTTCATTGGGGTCATCCTGAGCCATCTTCTTGGTCGGTTTGTACTTTTTACGCCCTGATTTGCACAATATAGGAGAACAGCCGTTAGTATGGGCTGGTGAGTAGTGTGGGCCATTTGGCACTTCTCGAATTTGCTGCAAAATCTCAGACACAGGCTCTGCTTCGAATAAAGCACACCCGTCACTATGCAATTTGTTAGAACTAGAGTGGTCTCGGTATTTGGTTTCTCTCGCAACAAAATTTTATTTCCTTTTGAGTGTCGAAGCTGATGAACGGTGTAACCGAGCATCGGTTAATACTATTAAAAGTGAGAAATAATTTGATTATGCTGTTATTTGTAGACTGATCTGCCAAACCTGAGACAGATAAATTTACATAACATATTACCTAGTTGGTGGAAATGAATTGAAGTGCTGTAGCATATTGGCAGACAGAGATCTCCCAGTCGTACACACAAAGCTAGACATCACGTGGCGTTACTCTAGCGCCAAATAGAACTGGCCCCGCATCACGAATCGGCCGAAGGGACGGAAAAAGCCCGCATCACGAGACAGTTTAAGCGACGGGAAATGGCCGTGCGTGAGTGTGCTTGTGCGTGATTGCGTGTGTCTGTGAGCACTTACGACGCACTATGATGATGATATCCACACAAGTCTTCGCTGCTCATTAGGGCTCAATTCGAAGCAGGACTCGTCACTGAATACAATTCTACTCCAATCAATGAAATCCCAGGCTGAAGACGTGTCTCGAGACACCCTGGAGAGCGGTGAGCTACCAGCCTATCACCCTCCACAAGGTGCTACAAACAGGACTCATGGTATGCGATTCCATTTCTTTTCATAGCAGGACAAAAACCGAACTAGGTTTGTTACAGAGAAAAATTGGGAATGTAGAAACAAGTGCAGTAGAGTGCAAAAGCAGAAGTGGAAAAAATTAAAACTTATTTTTTGAGTCATCGGATTGGTTTGATGCAGCCTGCCACAAATTACTTCTTGCCAACCTCATCATCTAAGAGCAGTACTTGCAATCTACGTCCTCAATTATTTGCAGGATATATTGTGACCGCAGCCAGGGCGTAAGTTAAGTCGAAGAGCTTGTTGTACAATAGGTCATATTTCTGTAACTAATGTGCACGTTAACATCTATGTCGTAAAAAGCCAGTAGAATTTCGAGCGACACGTGCATTAGGAAAAGAGGCGGGAAAAATCATCCTTCAATCGTCCGCTGCAGAAGCGATTGGGCACAACATAGATCATCCTGGGCGAGCTGATCGACAAAACGACAACCAACGGCCACGTAAAGTTTATCTGTAATTTTTAAAAATAATGGTAGTGCTTTTTTTTTTACTCATCTCCTACTGATTGGTATGATGCGACCCACGACGAATTCTCTTCCATCCGTCATTCGCTACTTTGCTGCCTGGGTTGCAGAATTCCTGAACTTCATGCTCTCCGTGACCATCGATCCTGATGTTAAGCTTCTCGCTGTTCTCATTTCTGCTACATCTCATTACTTTCATCTTTGTTCGATTTACTTTCAATCCATATTCTCCACTATTAGATGGTTCATTCATTACAGCAGATCCTGTAATTCTTCTTCACTTAAACTCAGGATAGCAATGTCATCAGTGATTCGTATCATTCATATCCTTTCACCTTGAATTTTTATTCCACTCCTGAAACTTTCTGCCGGCCGCGGTGGTCTAGCGGTTCTAGGCGCGCAGTCCGGAACCGCGCGACTGCTACGGTCGCAGGTTCGAATCCTGCCTCGGGCATGGATATGTGTGATGTCCTTAAGTTAGTTAGGTTTAAGTAGTTCTAAGTTCTAGGGGACTGATGACCACAGATGTTAAGTCCCATAGTGCTCAGGGCCATTTGAACCATTTTTGAAACTTTCTTTTATTTCCATCATTGCTTCTTTGATGTGCAGATTGAACAGTAGGAACGACAGGTTACATCCTTGTCTTACACCCTTTTTAATCCGAGCACATCGTTCTTGGTCGTCCACTGTTATTATGCCATCTTGGCTGTTGTACATATAGTATATAACCCGTTTCTCCCTATAGCTTGCCCCTATTTTTCCCAGAATTTCGAACATCTTGCTCCAGTTTAGTTTGCTGGCCACTTTTTCCTGGTCGACAAATCTTATGAACGTGTCTTTATTTTTCTTTAGTCTTGCTTTCATTATCGTCCGCAACGTCAGGATTGCCTTTCGGCTTCCTTTTCTTTCCCTAAAACCTAATTGATCGTCATCTAACACATCCTCGATTTTCTTTTCCAGACTTCTGTATACTATTCTTGTCAGTAATTTGGATTCATGAGCTGTTAAGTTGATTGTGCGATAATTCTCGCACTTGTCAGCTCTTGCAGTCTTCGAAATTGTGTGGATGACGTTTTTCCGAAAGTCCGATGGTTTGTCGCCAGACTCAAACATTCTGCACACCAACGTGAATAGTCGTGTTGTTGCCAAATCTCCCAACGATTTTAGAAGTTTCCATGGAATATTATCCATCCCTTCACCTTTATTTGATCTTAAGTCATCCAAAGCTTTTTTAAATTCTGATTCTAATACTGCATTCCCTGTCGCTTCTAAATTGACTCCTGTTTCTTCTTCTGTCACATCAGACGAATCTTCTCCCTCATACAGGCCTTCAATATACTATTTCCACGTATCACCTATCTGCTGAATTTAACAGTGGAATTCCCGTCACAATCTTAATGTTAAAACCCTAGCTTTTATTTTCACCGAAGGTATGTTGACTTTCCTGTATGCTGAGTCAGATCTTCCGCTAACCATTTCTTTTTCGATTTCTTCAGATTTTTCATGCAGCCATTTTGTCTTGGATTCCCTGCACTTTTTTGAGCAGTGGTAAAATTTGCTGTTTTGAAAAGCGCGCCGCAGCGGGTAATGTGAAGCAGTTGCCATACGTTTCTGGCGGTGGCGCCACTGTGGCAATCGCAGCTTTGGTGTGTCCCTCTGGTGGAAAAGGGAAAAGGTTGCCTGTTCACATGCATTTAAGGGGCGCTATAAGCTCGCCAGGGGCCGGCTACTACCCCGACCTGTGGAAAACCTCCCATATCCTGGTGTTCCTTAAACACCGTAAGCCGCCATCTGCTGTCTCCTCCTACCATCCCATCAGCCTTACCTCGGTCTTCAGCAAGGTCCTGTAATCCATCCTAACCCGATGCATCCACCAGCATCTCCGCCAGCACCGCCTCCTTCCCGTTACCTAGTGTGGCTTTCGGCCGTCCTTCTCTTCCGATGACCTCCTGCACCTCAGTCATCTTCTCTCCGAACAGCTTAAGTCCCGTCGCTCCACTATCTTCCTCTCCCTTGACCTTGAACGAGCCTTTGACCACGTGTGGCATTCTAGTCTCCTCTTCAAGCTCCAAACCTTTGCCCTTCCTATTAACTGTGTCCGTCTGATCGGCTCCTTTCTTTCCCAACGTCCTTCCTATGTCACCATCCATAACACGGGTTCCTACACCTATCTCTCCTCCGCTGGTGTGCCCCAAGGTTTCGTCGCCTCCCCTCTTCTGTACCTTTTGCATACGGCGCACATGCCGCCGCCTTCACCCCCCATCCACCTTCTCCAGTACGCCGATGACACCGCATTCCTTGCCCTTGTCCCCATCCTGCAGCGCTCCCAACACCTTCTCCAATCCCATCTTGAGCGGTTCACCACTTGGTGCAACCAGTAGTTGCTTAAGGTTAATCCTTCCAAAACCCAGGCGATAATTGTAGGCAAAACCACCCCTTCCTTCCGCCTCCTCGATTTCTGTATCACCATCTATGGTCGTCCTATCGCCCTCACCCCCACACTTAAGTACCTTGGCGTCACCCTCGACCGTCGCCTCTCCTGGACCCTCCATCTCTGGACAATCCAAGCCAAGGCACACTCCCGGCTCCATCTCCTCAAGCTCCTTTCTGGCCGTACATGGGGGCTGGACCCCTCCACCATCTTCCACACCTATAAATCCCTCATCTGCCCTATCCTCTGCTACACCCATCCTGCCTTTTACAAATCCCTTCAAATCCTTGAACGCCATGCTCTCAGCCTCACCTATCGTATCCGTCTCCCCTCCCCCATGCAGATCCTGTACGATCTTATTCCGTTCACCCACCTCCTCCTTTTCCTCGAACTGATACGGATCCTATACACCTCCCGTAAACTAGATCCCCCTCACCCTCTTGTCTCTCCCATCCTCTCCCACCCCCATCCGCTGCTGCGCCTGTATTTCCACGTCCCACCTGCTCTCCATCTCTCCACTCTCCATACCCTCTCCCAAGGTGGCTTCCGCCAGCTCCCCCTCCCTGATGATGCCCTCCTCCCCTCCATCTACCCCTCCTATCAACTTTGATCCTCCCCTCCCACTTCCTGTGTTTTTCCTTAGGGCACCCTCTCTCCCTTCTCTCCCCTTTCCCTCCCTCCTCCCTCTCTCCCTCCACCCCTGGCTTTCCCTACCCCCCTTACCTTCATTCCTCCCCCCATCCCGTCTGCCCTTGGCAACTTTGCTCTCCCCTCTCCCTCCCCCACCACCTTCTTCTCCTCATGGCAGGTCCCTGGACTCGCACATGCTAAGTGGACATTCGCGCGCCGGAGATCATCGCCATCAGTTTCTCGTGTGTGTGCCATCTGATTACTGTTTAGTGTACTTCACCGTCACGCTCCTTCGTTCACCTGTGCCGTCGAAGTCGTCAGTGTTAGTGCACCGTGCTGACAGTTTTTAGTGGTTTTTTTCGTCGAGTGTGAACGGCTTCGTGTTATTTGTTTCTGTGTCTACTGTTTTTTTGCCCACCGCTTTGTATTGTATCTTTGGTGTCTCCTTTATACTTTCATTGTACAACTTGAGACTGAAGAACAGTGTAATATGCTGGTGCCGGCCCACCTTCTGTAAGGTGTTTAAGTAACAATAAAGGAAAATAAAAAAATCTCGCCAGGGGTCAGTCAGTCAGTTGGAGGCAGTTGGTCAGCCAGGGCAGTCTGTCAGTCTGGGCGAGTCAGCCAAGTTAGTCTGGGTCTGTCTCCCGTCCGCATTGGTGAGGCGGTTAGTGTCTGTTGGTCGTCCAGAGTGCTAGTATGTGTTAGGCCGCCAGTCTGCATGAGTTTGCTCAGGCAATGGGGATTGGCGACTGGATCGATCGGTTGGTCGGTCGATCACTGGGACACAAGATGACTTGTCCGCCTGGAGCGTCGGCGCATGTGAGGTCGCCACGTGAGTCTAGCGGCCGCGCCGCATAGCGAAGCGTAATGGCTTCGCGGCCAACACGAAAGCAACAGGAGTCAACCCACGACATCGGTCTGGCCGGGGCGAGCTGCGACACCGTGAGACGGGAGATCGGCGCGCCTTCCTGCGTCCGTTGAAGCGGATGGCAGCGGACGGTTCGGGATGGCGTTTTGGGGGTGCTGCGCCAGGTCTTTGCCAGAAATCGCAGTTATTAGAAGTTAAGTGATTAGTGATATGTTGTTTCAGTTACTTGTTAAATTCTACTTATGTTGTTGGTCAGTCTCTCGTCCCCAGCTGGCTCGTCTGTCTCTCGTCCGCATTTGTTAGGCAGTAAGTGTCTGTCTGTCTGTCAATCTGCCTCTGTCATGTTTGTCGGATTCGGTGTTAACGAATTTATTTCTTAAAGGCCGAATTCCTGAAATATGTTTTTTTCTTGCCTATCATCTTGCGAGGTGGTATATGTGTAATGTAGGGCATGTTGTACATTTTATGTAAGTCTGCATTTTATGGGTTTTATTTAAATAGTCATTTTAGGTTATAAGGTTGCCACCCTTCCACCGTAAACGCAGATTGCACTTTCGGTCGCAAATAATTTGAGTGTTGTACCAATTTCATCCCTCTTACAGGGTGCATAGTTTATGGGTTTGTGTGAATTGTTAAATTTTTTTTGGTTTACAGTAATCTGGTATGTTGCAGATTTGCACCAGTGTACTCTTTCAGATGTTGCTGTGAGCAGTCACCTAGTGTGATTAAATGTGTTAATGTTCTTGAAGAATCGCTAGTAAATAAAGTAAATTCTTTATTGGAGCCATTTTGTCTTGGATTCCCTGCACTTTTTTTATTTTTTTATTTTTGTTTATTTCTTCCTAAGTGTTGCAATAAATGAAGCAGGCAAAAAGGAATACAAACGTCTCAAAAATGAGATCGACAGGAAGTGCAAAATGGCTAAGCAGGGATGGCTAGAGGACAAATGTAAGGATGTAGAGGCTTATCTCACTAGGGGTAAGATAGATACTGCCTACAGGAAAATTAAAGAGACCTTTGGAGATAAGAGAACCACTTGTATGAACATCAAGAGCTCAGATGGAAACCCAGTTCTAAGCAAAGAAGGGAAAGCAGAAAGGTGGAAGGAGTATATAGAGGGTCTATACAAGGGCGATGCACTTGAGGACAATATTATGGAAATGGAAGAGGATGTAGATGAAGATGAAATGGGAGATACGATACTGCGTGAAGAGTTTGACAGAGCACTGAAAGACCTGAGTCGAAACAAGGCCCCCGGAGTAGACAACATTCCATTGGAACTACTGACGGCCTTGGGAGAGCCAGTCCTGACAAAACTCTACCATCTGGTG
Source organism: Schistocerca cancellata (assembly GCF_023864275.1). NCBI lineage: Eukaryota > Metazoa > Arthropoda > Insecta > Orthoptera > Acrididae > Schistocerca > Schistocerca cancellata. The sequence goes on from NC_064634.1 coordinate 217,425,713, forward strand.
AGCAAGATGTATGAAACAGGCGAAATACCCTCAGACTTCAAGAAGAATATAATAATTCCAATCCCAAAGAAAGCAGGTGTTGACAGATGTATAAATTACCGAACAATCAGTTTAATAAGCCACAGCTGCAAAATACTAACGCGAATTCTTTACAGACGAATGGAAAAACTAGTAGAAGCCGACCTCGGGGAAGATCAGTTTGGATTCCGTAGAAATACCGGAACACGTGAGGCAATACTGACCTTACGACTTATCTTAGAAGAAAGATAAAGGAAAGGCAAACCTACGTTTCTAGCATTTGTAGACTTAGAGAAAGCTTTTGACAATGTTGACTGGAATACTCTCTTTCAAATTCTAAAGGTGGCAGGGGTAAAATACAGGGAGCGAAAGGCTATTTACAATTTGTACAGAAACCAGATGGCAGTTATAAGAGTCGAGGGACATGAAAGGGAAGCAGTGGTTAAGAAGGGAGTAAGACAGGGTTGTAGCCTCTCCCCGATGTTATTCAATCTGTATATTGAGCAAGCAGTAAAGGAAACAAAAGAAAAATTAGGCGTAGGTATTAAAATCCATGGAGAAGAAATAAAAACTTTGAGGTTCGCCGATGACATTGTAATTCTGTCAGAGACAGCAAAGGACTTGGAAGAGCAGTTGAACGGAATGGATGGTGTCTTGAAGGGAGTATATAAGATGAACATCAACAAAAGCAAAACGAGGATAATGGAATGTAGTCGAATTAAGTCGGGTGATGCTGAGGGAATTAGATTAGGAAATGAGACACTTAAAGTAGTAAAGGGGTTTTGCTATTTGGGGAGCAAAATAACTGATGATGGTCGAAGTAGAGAGGATATAAAATGTAGACTGGCAATGGCAAGGAAAGCGTTTCTGAAGAAGAGAAATTTGGTAACATCGAGTATAGATTTAAGTGTCAGGAAGACATTTCTGAAAGTATTTGTATGGAGTGTAGCCATGTATGGAAGTGAAACATGGACGGCAAATAGTTTGGATAAGAAGAGAATAGAAGCTTTCGAAATGTGGTGCTACAGAAGAATGCTGAAGATTAGATGGGTAGACCACGTAACTAATGAGGAGGTATTGAATAAAATTGGGGAGAAGAGGAGTTTGTGGCACAACTTGACAAGAAGAAGGGACCGGTTGGTAGGACATGTTCTGAGGCAGCAAGGGATCACAAATTTAGTATTGGAGGGCAGCGTGGAGGGTAAAAATCGTAGGGGAAGACCAAGAGATGAATACACTAAGCAGATTCAGAAGGATGTAGGTTGCAGTAGGTACTGGGAGATGAACAAGCTTGCACAGGATAGAGTAGCATGGAGAGCTGCATCAAACCAGTCTCAGGACTGAAGACCACAACAACAACAACAAGTGTTGGTGGTGATGATGGTGGTGGTAGTAAGTTCCTATGGGACCAAACTGCCGAGGCCATCGGTCCTTAGGCTTACACACTACTTAATCTAGCTTAAACTAACTTATACTAAGTACAGCACGCACACCCATGCCCGAGGGAGGACTCGAACCTCCGACGGGGGCAGCCGCGCGAACCGTGGTAAGGCGTCTAAGACCACACGGCTACCCCTACATGATTTGTGTTTCTGTATTCCTGAATTTTTCTGAAAATTTTTGTACTTCCTTCTTTCATCGATCAACAGCAGTATTTCTTTCGTTACCCTTGGTTACTTCACAGTTAGCTTCTTTGTATCTATGTTTTTCCTTCCAACCTCTGCGACTGTCCTTCTTAGAGATACCTATTCCACTTCAACTGTACCGCCTAGTGAGCTATTCCATATTGCTGTATCTATAACCTTAGAGAACTTCAAACATATCTCATCATCCCTTAGTACTTCTGTATCCCACTTGTTGGCATATTGATTCTTCCTGACCAAGCTCTTAAATTTCAGTCTACTCATCACTACTACACTGTCATATGAGTCTATATCTGCTGCTGGGTACGCCCTACAGTTCAGTATCTGATTTCGAAATCTCTGTTCATCAGTATTGTATTGTATTAAGCCGGGAACCTAGAAACGACGGAGAGGCTTCGTCCCGCCAATAGCCCTCAGTGGTTCACAACTCCACAACAGGCCACAGCAGTCCACCAACCCCACACCGAACCCCAGGTTATTGTGCGGTTCGTCCCCCAGTGGAACGTCTCACACCTGATGAGTGTAACTCCAAATGTTTGCGTGTTAAAGTAATTATGGTGTATGTGTACGTGGAAATAGTGTTTGTGCAGCAATGCCGACACAGTGTAACTGAGGCGCAATAAGGGGAACCAGCCCGCATTCGCCAAGGTAGATGAAAAACCGCTTTAAAAACCATCCACAGGCTGGCCAGCACACCGGAGCTCGATACTAATCCACCGGGCGGATTCGCGCTGGCGACCGGCACTCCTTCCCGTTCGGGAAGCATCGCGTTAGACCACGCGGCTAGCCGGTTCAAAAGGTTCAAAATGGCTCTGAGCACTATGGGACTCAACTGCTGTGGTCATAAGTCCCCTAGAACTTAGAACTACTTAAACCTAACTAACCTAAGGACATCACACACATCCATGACCGAGGCAGGATTCGAACCTGCGACCGTAGCGGTCACGCGGTTCCAGGCTTCTGACATTCCACGCGCCGTCAAAAATGGTTCAAATGGCTCCGAGCACTATGCAACTTAACTTCTGAGGTCATCAGTCGCCTAGAACTTAGAACTAATTAAACCTAACTAACCTAAGGACATCACACACATCCATGCCCAAGGCAGGATTCGAACCAGCGACCGTAGCGGTCACGCGGTTCCAGACTGAAGCGCCTTTAACCGCACGGCCACACCGGCCGGCCACGGCCACCGGCCGTCTCGTAGAACGTTATCCTATCGTTAGTTATTCAATCTTTTCCTCATGGTCTACTCCCACTTGGCGGCCCCTCCCAGAGATCCGACTGGGGGTTGTTCCGCAGTCTTTTGACAGTGGAGAGATCATCATGAAACTTTTTTCCATTACAGGCCACACGTCGTGTGGTTACACGGTACGTATCTTTAATGCAGTGGTTTCCATTGCCTTCTGCATCCTCATGCCGTTGATCATTGCTGATTCTTCCGCCTTTCGCCTCTCCCACCCCAAAGTCAAGAGATCAGGGCTCTGAAATTTAACGAAATACTTGCTTGGAACGGTTTCTTTCACATTACGTTTCGCATCAAGTAACTAATAACGAAATTGGCCTGAATAACTTTATCGAGGACTGGAACGGAATTGAGATTCAAGGCTATGTAACGTTATGTCAAATAACGTTATTGCTAAAACGAAATTAAATTAAGTTCCAGCACGTAACAAAATACTAACCAAATAGAAATAACGTTATTTGGCCTGAATAACGTCTGCGGACAGTGACACGGAAGTAACATAATCATTGGTAACGTTACGCCATATAACGGGTGCCCGTTGTAACTTAATGGATTGACGTTCCAGAACGTAACGCAATAGGATAACCAAAAAGAAAAGTTTGGCCTAAATAGCGTTGCTGGACTGTGAAACAGAAGTAATGTTGTCATTGGTAACGTTACACCATGTACTTTTCTCATGGTCACTAATTGGAACTACGCTCCGTAAACACAAAAATGTAACTAAACAAGTGGTGGAGGAACATTGCACATAGTTTCTCGTGCTTATACCAGCAAAATTAAGTGGTCAAGTAAACGGAACAGTGAACCGTTGAATGCACTAAATTGGCGTATGGGCTGCCGGCAAGAGCTGTGTAACGATTGGCTCTGAGCGGAATAGCGCGCTCATGACGCGCTCAACCTTTTCGAAAGGAAAAGAACCGAGCTGGCTGGTATCCTGCTCATAAGGTCGCCACACTGTGGTCCAGCTCGCCGCATAGTGGCCGAACTCGTCGCGTTGGGTCCAGCACGATGCAGCGAGCCCGACGTGTATCATTTGAAATCTAATCCTCATTCTTATGCTTCGTGGCGAGTAGGATTACCGTTTGATTTAACCTTTCATTTTAATTATAAATTTATTTAATTTGATGAGATCGAATGACTAAAAATGTGGCAATTTTCAAAATGGCTCTGAGCACTATGGGACTTAACATCTGTGGTCATCAGTCCCCTAGAACTTAGAACTACTTAAACCTAACTAACCTAAGGACATCACACACATCCATGCCCGAGGCAGGATTCGAACCTGCGATCGTAGCTGTCGCGCGGTTCCGGGCTGAAATGCCTCGAATCGCTCGGCCACTATACTAAAGAAATTCCTTCTTATTAAAGTTTGTCACAAATTTCACACCTATTTATTTAGCCTTCATTCAACCTAATGTGTATTTATATGAATCTGAATGTACACTCCTGGAAATTGAAATAAGAACACCGTGAATTCATTGTCCCAGGAAGGGAAAACTTTATTGACACATTCCTGGGGTCAGATACATCACATGATCACACTGACAGAACCACAGGCACATAGACACAGGCAACAGAGCATGCACATTGTCGGCACTAGTACAGTGTATATCCACCTTTCGCAGCAATGCAGGCTGCTATTCTCCCATGGAGACGATCGTAGAGATGCTGGATGTAGTCTTGTGGAACGGCTTGCCATGCCATTTCCACCTGGCGCCTCAGTTGGAGCAGCGTTCGTGCTGGACGTGCAGACCGCATGAGACGACGCTTCATCCAGTCCCAAACATGCTCAATGGGGGACAGATCCGGAGATCTTGCTGGCCAGGGAAGTTGACTTACACCTTCTAGAGCACGTTGGGTGGCACGGGATACATGCGGACGTGCATTGTCCTGTTGGAACAGCAAGTTACCATGCCGGTCTAGGAATGGTAGAACGATGGGTTCGATGACGGTTTGGATGTACCGTGCACTATTCAGTGTCCCCTCGACGATCACCAGTGGTGTACGGCCAGTGTAGGAGATCGCTCCCCACACCATGATGCCGGGTGTTGGCCCTGTGTGCCTCGGTCGTATGCAGTCCTGATTGTGGCGCTCACCTGCACGGCGCCAAACACGCATACGACCATCATTGGCACCAAGGCAGAAGCGACTCTCATCGCTGAAGACGACACGTCTCCATTCGTCCCTCCATTCACGCCTGTCGCGACACCACTGGAGGCGGGCTGCACGATGTTGGGGCGTGAGCGGAAGACGGCCTAACGGTGTGCGGGACCGTAGCCCAGCTTCATGGAGACGGTTGCGAATGGTCCTCGCCGATACCCCAGGAGCAACAGTGTCCCTAATTTTCTGGGAAGTGGCGGTGCGGTCCCCTGCGGCACTGCGTAGGATCCTACGGTCTTGGCGTGCATCCGTGCGTCGCTGCGGTCCGGTCCCAGGTCTACGGGCACGTGCACCTTCCGCCGACCACTGGCGACAACATCGATGTACTGTGGAGACCTCACGCCCCACGTGTTGAGCAATTCGGCGGTACGTCCACCCGGCCTCCCGCATGCCCACTATACGCCCTCGCTCAAAGTCCGTCAACTGCACATACGGTTCACGTCCACGCTGTCGCGGCATGCTACCAGTGTTAAAGACTGCGATGGAGCTCCGTATGCCACGGCAAACTGGCTGACACTGACGGCGGCGGTGCACAAATGCTGCGCAGCTAGCGCCATTCGACGGCCAACACCGCGGTTCCTGGTGTGTCCGCTGTGCCGTGCGTGTGATCATTGCTTGTACAGCCCTCTCGCAGTGTCCAGAGCAAGTATGGTGGGTCTGACACACCGGTGTCAATGTGTTCTTTTTTCCATTTCCAGGAGTGTATTTATATTTATTATGTACTTACATGCAATATCCCCTGTAAGTCGTAAAAATATTAACGGGCGGAGTTCCTATTTGACAGGACGTACGCGTTTAGTTGGAAGAGAGGAAATTAAAGAAAAGTGGAACAGATAAAAAACTGAAGGGAGAAGGAGAGAAATCGGGTGAGGATTTGCTAGATTAGAAGGTCCTGAATCGTTCATTCTGCCACTACATATAATTCATATATGGCCTAGTGAAAAAGTATGTGAATTTTTCGTGCGCCATGTGTTACCGTTGCCAAAATATATTGATTCTAAAATCTATACTCTAAAAAAAACTCTTAAGTCGATGTCATAGAAAACTTCTATTCTCATTTGAAATTTTCAAAATCTTCTCTACAAATTGTTATATTGATTGAAATATTGGCGTAGTGAAAATTTCCTCAAAGTTGAAAGAATTTGCTACTAGTTACTCCCAATAGTACCGTACGGGAAAGTATGTGCACCATTTGTTCTTTTTGTTGGATTTTTAGAAGTCTAGACAGTGAGAGGATACCTCATGGGTTTCAAAATATGGAACATAAAAGACACATATTTGTCAATAAATAATACAATAAATATTTCATGATGAAACATGAATTTATATTGCAAACACATTGGCACTTAGTACAAAATAGCAATATATATGGCTTAACTTAGGTGCTGGTATTACAGGTAGTTGTCTCCATCATCGGCAACTCAGCTTCCAAATCGGAGAACAGAGAAGAGCATTTTTTCCCCAGAAGACAAAGATGATGTAGTTAACGGGGATGGGGATCAAAGAAGATTTCCTGCGCAATATCCTTGATAACGTGGAGGAACAAAATGTTGTTCTCGTGTTGTTCACCAAGTTTGTTCCTCAGTGGTTTCAGCACGTATCGCAGAGACAAGAAGAGTAGCTCCATGCTCACCTGTGTTTCTGGGACGGCGAGAACTACGCAAGCAAGTGCATACTGTACTGAACGTTGCTCCTTCCAGTATTGGAGGGCATTTGCGCTCGTCTTGAGTTGCTTCGTACTTACGAAATTGCTACGGAATTTTGTCTTAATATACAAAGCCCTTCGGTTACACTCGTTCCGAGCTTTGTATCGCTGGGTACTCTTCTCCGTCAGTAGTCACTGAAGTTCATAATCCTCTTCATCGGATTCATCATCCACCGCAGGACGTTGTCACACTTCTTCCTTCCCAGTTTCGGTATCAATCATCTTCTGGGTCTAAAACCATATTCTACATACATAAGAAATAGAAGCTTCCACGTCGTCTTCTTCCAGGAACGAAAATAAAAGGGGCTCCATTGAGAGGACCGAATTGAAAGCCGGGTAATCGACTAATGCCGTACATCAGACCGCACCTCTTTTATACATTTGAGCACGTTCTCTGTCGTCCATTGCTATTTTCAAGTTCTTCGCAAGATCGCTACCAGACATATTGTCAAGACGAAGTTTGCACTTCAGCCAAAGCGCGTAAAAATCTCCTAAGAGAAACCCTTCCTGTGGCAAGGCGGTAATTGTGGTTCTGATAGGCTCGAGGGCGGCTATGGCGCTGTCGAGAAGGCCGAGATTGTACTTCTCCTCATCTTTGTCTGTAAAAAATCGTGAATGGAAATTCTAAGTCTCTTCAACGACGTCATCATATCATAAGACGATCCCCATCTAGTGCTGGTATCTAGCGTATCTTGTTGTGATTGTATCTTGTTGCTATCTATATGAGGCGGGTGACCATTGGATTTCGAAGGCACTTTGCTAAAGAGCAAACGTTGGCGATGAGATCATCTCATGCAAGGGACGAAGTCGCAGTGATTCCGTCCTCAACAGCCAACTTGACGGTATGTGCGCGCGTCTGACACACTTTAGGTGATTTCCCTCACATAGTAGGTCACATTCAAGAAATGAACAATCTTCATCCCAATCTTCTAACGTAGAAATGTCTCCACCCAAAAGTTAATGGCCTTGAACATATTAGCCCCGTTATCTGTTGTGAAACCCACTACGTACTCGAGAAGAACTTCGAAGCAATCCAACAACAGAATAATTTCCATCTTGAGCTTGGCCCCCGAACGTTTTTCGATTCGTTCGACGACTCCCAGACATCTAACTACACTCTTTCCGTCCTTAACGTACTGAATATTTGTTCCTAAAAGAATGTCGATGGTTCTCTGATGTTGCGTTGACTTTTCGAGAGACCAGTCTGCACTTCAATTCCTGGATTAGTTTCGCTCACACTGCGGCAACAAACTCCGGAATGAGTGGAGGAACGGTTATAGAATTCAAGACAACTCAGAAAAGTCACAGAATATCATTGTTTTCTTTTTTCAGATCCTATTACCATATAAAACAAAAATAATAACTCTAGACAAAGAAACACGTAACTTCGTGTAATTTCCTTTGAAGAGCCTACAAAAAACAAAAGAACTGACATTATCTACAGTATATACGATTCCCAAGATCTGTTATATTAAAGAATGTGTGTTAGATTTTCTATTTAAAAAAACTTCAGACGTAAACTACGCTAAATAAAAATAATCGAAACAATAAAACAAATTATTTTACAAGAAAAACGTTTTTAGACTATTTTCTAAACCTTGTGTTGTGATCCAGAATGAAATTTTCACACTGCAGCGGAGTGTGCGCTGATATGAAACTTCCTGGCAGACTAAAACTGTGTGCCGGACCGAGACTCGAATTCGGGACCATTGCCTTTCATGAGCTAGTGCTCTACCATCTTTCTTTTTTTGTTTAAAAAAAGAACATTTATTGAAATAATGTTATACATTCCAAATACATACTAAGTACATATACTAGCCATGTACACATGTTATACATGAAATGGTTTAAACAAAGACAGTTTGATCGTTTCAATTATGCTAATGTTAAAGAAATATAACAGAAGATTGTGTTACTGACAAAATTACCAGAAAGAGTTAATTTAAACATCAACAAAAAATTTTTTAAAGACATTCAAACTTCAACCATGAATAAATAAAAACTGAACTTTGAATTACATGGGCTCCATTCTTTTCAGAAGCATAAATAGCTCTTTATGAAGGATATCAGCAAATTGGTGGGATAATTTTTAATATATTAATGTACACAAGAAAATCGTCTCCGTGAGAGAAAGGTTAACGGTGAAAATTAATCTTTAATCTTCTCAGCTTAGTCAGACTAGCTATGAGCATTTCACGCAAATGTATGGAAGTCATCAAATACAGAACATGGAAGATTTATGCCCATCGCACATAGAAACAATTTAATAATCTAATTAGACAATTTCTGAAATACTTCAGAATGGCGGAAATGAGATGTGATGAAGATGACTAGCCTTCCAACTACACTTTCTGGACGTGAATGGAATGTTAAGTTTCTGAAGTGAACAGATCTATATAATAAGTCTTTCACTGCAAAATCGACTTACTCATCACAGTGCAAAAATGAACAGGGCAATGTGCCAACCATTGAATATTACATTATATCAGATAGAATCTTATGATTTTAACCAATCGATGAGGATATTTCCATAAAAACTGTCAAGTTACATGTTTATAATACAAACCAATAATGCATCTTCGATGTTTTGTGTTTTGACTTTATTAGACACACAATCTGACTGTCACACAAGTTCTGTACATTACCTTATAAAATTTCAGAAACTGCTCTCTGAAATAGAAAAAGCACACACCAAATATTTACAGTAAAATTTTGAATAATATCCTTAAGGTAATTGAAATACATCACTGTCAACAAAGTCTTCTTTTTTTATATTAACCAGTGCCCATTCTTTCAAATATAGGTTTAACATATTACCGAAATTTTTATTGTGATTCGAATACCTTCTAATTTTGTGGAATTCACACATCATGTGTACCTTGAACCAGCTACCCAATCACGACTCACGCCCCGTCCTCACAGCTGTACTTCCGCCAGTATCTCGTCTCCTACCTTCCAAACTTCACATAAGCTCTCCTACGATGCTGCAGAACTAGCACTCCTGGAAGAAAGGATACAAAACGCCGCTCAGTAACTACTACGCCGTCGCCTTAGCCGATACCTGCCTCCCGGCGGATGGCGCGCCCTTGCGAGTGAATGTACCTCACCACGCCTAGGACCACCTCTTGATAACAAGCCTTGCAAATGCAAGCTTCCCGCGAATCCCGTGGTTGCCGCTGCTGATCACGCACGAGCATCTCCCCAACACGAAGATCTTCCATGCGCGGCACTATACATGACGGCCGTGCAAGTGAAGGCGCAATAACATTATATTACACTGAAGAGCCAAAGAAATTAATATAGGCAAGCATATTCAAATACAGCGATTGTAAACAGGCAGAATACGGCGCTGCTGTCGGCAACTCCTAAAAAACAAGTGCCTGGTGCAGTTGTTAGATATGTTACTGCTGCTACAATGGCAGGTTATCAAGATTTAAGTGAAGTTGAAGTGGTGTTATAGTCGACGCACGAGCGATGGGACACAGCATCTTCGAGGTAGAGACGGGATTTTGCCGAATGAACATTTCACGAGTGTACCGCGAACATCAGGAATCCGGTAAACCATCAAACCTCCGATATCGCTGCGGCCGGAAAAAAGATGCTTCAAGAACGGGACCAACGACGACTGAAGAGAATCGTTCAACATGACAGAAGTTCAATCCTTCCGCATATTGCTGCAGATTTCAATGCTAGGCCATCAACAAGTGTCAACGAGTGAACCACTCAACGAAACATCATCGATATGAACGTTCGGAGCTGAAGGCCCACTCGTGTACTCTTGATGACTGCACGACACAAAGCTTTACGCCTCGCCTAAGCCCGTCAACACCGACTTTGGACTGCTGATGACTGGAAACATGTAGCCTGATCGGACGAGTCTCGTTTCAGATTATATCAAGAGGATAGACATGTAAGGGTATGGAGACATGAATCCATGGACCTTGCGTGTCAGCAGTGGACTGTTCAAGCTAGCGGAGGCTCTATAATGGTGTGGGGCGTGTCCTGTTGGAGTGATATGAGACTCCTGATACGTCTACATACGACTCTGACAGGTGACACGTACGTAAGAACCCTGTCTGCAACCATTCATGTCCATTATGCATTCCGATGGACTTGGGCAATTCCAGCAGGACAATCTGATACCCCACACATCCAGAACTGCCACAGAGTGCCTCCAGGAACACACTTCTGAGCTTAAACACCTCCGCTGGCCACTAAACTCCCCAGGTATGGACATTACTGAGCATATCTGAGATGCCTTGCAACGTGCTGTTCAGAAGAGATCTCCATGCCCTCGTACTCTTACGGATTTATGGATAGCCCTGCAGGACCCATGGTGTCAATTCCCTCCAGCACTACCTCAGACATTAGTCGAGTCCACGCCACGTCGTGTTGTGGCACTTCTGCGTGTTCGTGGCAGCTCTAAACGATATTAGACAGGTGTATCAGTTTCTTTGGCTGTTCACTGTAATATTGTGTTCGTCCGACCCGTGCGTTGCAACTCTTTATGGGGTGCAACAATGTGTACTAAAAAACTGGAGAATACAAAAGCATACATACTTTTCAAAACCAGGATATATGTATTTAAAAACAAAACAGGCCTACTAAATATTCATAAAATTCATTCATTATAAATCAAAATTTGTAATGCATTAATCAACACATAATTCATTATTATATATCCACGTAACTCATTTCCATTACAATTGCAATAAATTACTCAGCATGTCTATGAAATTTCTGGCAATATGTATTTTATATTATCAGAAAAATTCGAAACCCACCCAATCCAAGTGGAATTTGTGGTGGACAAAAAGGTTCGCGACAGGTTTTCGTGGGGTTCTCCCGTTTCCCCTGACTTTATTCCACTAATTCTTTATCATCATATCATAATTCGTTCATCCCACCGTCTCCATTAGCCTTCGCAGCAAACGTGTGGGATTTTCAACTAAAAATAAGTCAGCAGATATATTTTTTACTCGTGAAGAACTCCTTCCTTCACCTTAGGATGTTACAGGCCAGTACTTAGACACTGCAATTTAAAAAGCTTTATGCTATATCACTTTTATGTATATATATTAACATCAGTTTGTTACTTTCTCCTTAGAGAATATTACATCATCAAGAAGAAATGTTGGCCCGTGATTTCTAACCTCTACTTTTTAAATTTTATCTGACATAAACTTTCCTACGGTACCTGGCGGGCACAGCCGCACAGCACTGGGGACAAGCACAGGTACCATATTTTTCCCTCAAAATTCTACCATTTGAAGAAAATAATTAAAAAAAATTATTGATATGATACAATTTATACTGAAATGTTAGTTCTTGAGGAAATAAAAACAGTTCAAAAAGATCTTCGATGTTCGACCCCTACTGAATACGACTTGCATGGCGGATTTGTTTTGTAAATCAATTTAGTCAATTAATATCTTTTATTTAAATAACATATTTCAAACGTATTTACCGTTTCCAAGACACAGAAATCAAAAAATTGATAATTTCAAAATAATACTCTAAGTCGATTTCCTAGAAAACGCCTTAAAAGAGTTTTTCCAAATATACTCTCAAATTGTTCTTAACATCGTTTGCATACAATTTCAGATTCATTAAAATACTATTTACCTATATATGAATAAACACTAGAAAGATTTTGCCACTATTCACTCCCGTAATAACGTAACTACGAGAGTATATTTGTATTGTTTGTGCACACTTATTTTTTAGCTACTGTATATTCATCAATAAATTTCCTCTGAAAATGCTTCTCCAGAAATTTCCTTAAATTGGTCTTATTTAGTTCTTTCAACAGTGTTCAATTGAAATGGAACACATAACAAAACGGATTAATTCGTTTCAGGTCCGAATAACGTTACTAATAGGTTTTGTTAAGTTATGAACCTCTGATCATTAGTTATGCGTACATTACCGTTCTCCCTGTACCGCAGGACAGTAAAGTTATTGAGGCCAATAACGTTATTCCTTTTGTGTTACCACACTGCATTTCGTTAAGTACTGTAATTCATTTCTTTACTGCAATAACGTTAAACGGCATAACGTTTCAACAGATAACAACGTTATTCCAGTACCGTTATTCCTTTTCTGTTATTTAATATTGTTACGTTACGTATCGTCGTTCTTCTCGTTATTACGATAACGGTACACCATATAACGTTTTAACGGATAGTAACGTCATTCCGGTTAAGCAGGACAATGACGGTACTATTCAAGTGAAACACGTAACAGAACGGTTTAATTCGTTACGGGTCCCCTATAACGTTACTAATATGTTACGCTAAATTACGGACCCATGCAAGCGAGTGCCCTGAATACCTGTTTGCTCGTCCGCCCTCTTTGACGGGGTCGTTGGCAGAATGAGGGTGACTTTTTATGCCGGAACACTTCGGCCGCCAATGCTGATTAGTAATCAAAATTTAAGCGGTGGCGGGTTTCGAACTGGTAACGTTTTTAATTATTAATAAAAGACCCTATCCCTGTAACACGATGCGTGACGCATTTGTCTACATGAATGGTTCACCTAGATGTTCTGTGGGAGTAAGTCATTTTTGAGAGTTGAAGAGGGATGGAGCCACAGTCAACATGCCGACGTGTTCGTTACTCCGTGATAGTTGGGATACATTTGCAAATGTCGGAACCATTACCCTACCGATTTTATGTGTGTCGATTATTTCCTGGGCTTCAGATGTTCCGTGAATTTTGCTGTGAATGTAACTTACGTTGTTCTTGGTTGAAAAGTTCAGTAAGGAAAGGGTTGAAATGTTGCCATAACTTATTGTGAGTACTACGAGTGAAATTATATTCCGAATTTAATTTTGAGTTGGGCTCCTCCTATTTTATTTTGCGTATTAAGGAAGGTTATATGACGTGAGATTGTGTATGAGTTTAGTGAAATGATTCTGGGACACTGATTTCGATGCCTCGTAAGAATTTTAGAGAATCGTGAGGTACGGTAGTTTTAAATATTCAGTTCAGTATTTTTCTGAGTAGGTCGTTTGCAGCTGCTGCGTCCTTAGTTTGTACACACGTCTGTAGATTGGGTGTTGCAAATGGTTATTGGTGATTCAGGCAGGCACACTCTACGGTAGCTGAGTCTTGGCTTTTAAGTTGGGAACTAAAGTGATGGTGGTGCCCACTGAGATTGGGGATAGAGTTCTGTCGTCACTCGTTAACATTACGTTTGTTTATTCTAGAAGATCGCACTGAAAAAGAGAGAAAAAATGGTATGTAAACATGGAGTTTACATTCCCATTCAAATATATGACTAATGTTACAATTAATTTAAAGGGTAGAGAATTTGATGAAATTCGGTTTTGCAAGTGGCGAGAGCTAAAGATAGTAATAAATAAGGAATACGTACACTAGTGCTCAAAATTAAAGCAACAAACGGAAATTTTGCAACGCTGCTTTTATTTTGCCACAAAACGGTACAAACAGCTTATAGTAAAGTAGAAACAATGTAAAGAATACAGAACGTAATAAACTGCAATATGCATAATGCAGACAAAAGTGCCCTACTTTGTTTTCCAATAAAACGAATTTGCACACACTTTCTGATGGGATGTGATCACCTCTGGCACCAATACAGACCTGACAACGACGGGGCATGCTGTGAATGATGTCATCAATCTCATGTTGAGGCAATAACGCCTGTTCTTCCTGCACAGCTGCTCACAAGTTTTGGAGGGAGGTTGGTGGATGCCGACGTGATGCAACCCGTTTCCCTAGTGCATCCTACAATCAAATCGGGAGAGCGAGCAGGCCACGCCATGCGTGCAACAACTTCCGTTAAAAAAAAAAAAAAAAAAAGTGCCTGACAGCAGCAGCATCATTAGGGATCCTTCTCGATATCGGTCTCTTTCCACAATGTTTGCGTCCCGAAATCGTGTTCCACGTGCCGTCCAGATACGAATCCCTCGAGAACCGCTCTCTGTGAAAAGAACATTGGCCCCCCTTTCGACTGTCCAGCTGCCAACTTGACGACTCCACTCTAGACGTTCCCAGTTGCAGTGCAGTAGTAAGGGGGTACCGTCGTGCCCTTACAGACAAATAACGGTCCACTCTTTCTGATGTCACACGTGGTCGGCCCTGTCCTGGTCCTCGGGATACAGTTTCGGTCTCTATAAACTGTCGCCTCATCCGAGAAACAATAGAACGATTCGCAATAAGTCACTGGGCCACATTAGTTTGCGACTCTTCCTATGGCCCTCCACAGTACAGAGTCTGCAGAAATCTTGTCTGTGCCATACTGCACCGTCTATGACTGTGTACACAGCAGTTGTGGATTTTGGACTACCCTGCAAACATTGAACATTGCCCCACTTGATAAGTGCCCTGACTTCATTGCTGGCGTGGTTGTCCGTTGATCGGAATGCCATCTTCCGTGCAGAAAACGATCGTAACCACATCTGTTGACAGTTTGTATGATTGTATCATGATTTATCACAGGGCGGCGAAACAGAAGTTTGTCGCATTAATTTCGGACGCCAGTGTAGATAACTCAGTACTATAGGTTGCGTTTAGCGAAGTTTACTGTCGTTGACCTAACGACATATTATGTCTGTGGTTCTAAGTCAAGGTCTCTCAATTAACGTCCTATATTAAAAATTAGTTTATTTCGATGATAAAAATATCCTGAAGTACAGATTGGTGCTAGGGACGTTATTGTGAGCGTATTGGAGATTAGCTTCACTGAGTACATCACGTATCGTGAATGATAACCATTTTTGGTGATTAATACTGGAAGGAGAAAGGGAGGTCCTCAATTCAAGATAATTCACGTTACTATACATTTATTTCTAGTAGTACGATAAACACATCGTAAAAGTGTTTGGGAGTATTTTCTGGCACGATTATCGAGTGCTAAGTTCCATAGAAAAGGGCTGACTGGTACTCGTAATATTTTGCGTCCATGATTAAGAGAAAGTTAATTATAAAAGAGTGGATATCGATTTATTCCGGAGGTCTGCAATAGCGCTGGAAGGAATAATTGTCATTTCAGACAATGTCTTTATTAAGTGATGTTTACGTTGTAACACTATCAACATTTTTAGAGTCGAGAGGCTTTGCACTAATGAAGCAAAGAATGAGATTTCAAAATGGTTCAAATGGCTCTGAGGTCATCAGTACCCTAGAACTTAGAACTACTTAAACCTAACTAACCTAAGGACATCACACACATCCATACCCGAGGCAGGATTCGAACCTGCGACCGTAGCAGTCGCCCGGTTCCAGACTGTAGCGCCTAGAACCGCTCGGCCACCCTGGCCGGCAATGAGATTTGTACAGTATGCAGTGTATAAGAGGGTCATCAGAAGACAATATTCTTCGACTGTGTGAAGTTTAATGTTTATCTGTAACTAGCAAATGTTTTTAATGTTATGTAAATAACAGTAAGTATATTTTATTTAACTATGTATAATTATTTGTAAAGTGAAGTCAACACCAGCTAGGGATTTACCGACGTTCTGGAAGGTCGGCAAAGACGGAGATTTTTTGCTGCTAACGAAAGCAGGCAGGAGAGGAGAGAAGTGGGGCGAGTCAGACAGGCGCAAGACACTGTTGAGGCAGGTGACGAAAGCTGTTGCGCTCTGTACTCCGCAGTATTGTTTAAACAAAGCTAAACTGCTTAACAGATGTGAGTGAAGTGGAAGTGCTAAGGTACAAGTTTGCAACGCTTTAGAGGAGATATAAAATTACGTCTGCAACGAGTGTTGGTTCCTGGATGTGAAATGGTCTAAAGCAAGCATTACTTAGACTGACGCACATCCCCAGGAAAGTCAAAATCGTATTTACGATGGTATACGTCGCATAATTCGACGCCACGAAGACTAGTAATAATCTCCGTCGCTGCAAAACGGTACGTGTCTTCAAAGTACCTAAATCTCCGGCAACTGTGCTCACAACGACACTACTGAAATTAACCGTCCATAGTTCTGTACATGAGCTGTGTTGACAAGATTTTGCGTGTTTTGTTCAATAATATTTTTTTACGCAAAACTACTCATTTGTTAAAAGTGTTCCAAGTAGGGTTCCTTTCCTATACTAAAGAGAATGAAACAGAGAATCCATTGGTGTTAAACATTATCGTGCAACTGAGTGCTTTCTTCCAAAGTAAATTTAAATTATCACTCAAGTGCAACCGTTAAAGTAAATGTGGAGAATTGTAGATTGCTTTGAAAGCAAGTAAAGTTAACAATAACTCTACCTAGTATGTGAACTTGGTTATTGGGATCTTTTGTCCAAGAAATTACTTAAAGTAACTATTTCAATAAAACTGAGAAAAACCAAGTATAAAAAACCTTTTCAATTATTTCGATGCTAACGAAAGTATGGTAAAATATTGCTTGTGTATAATACATATTTTCAGAGGCAGTGTTGCTGATCTTACCTTCAGAAACGTAAGTAGGCATTATTGTCGTTCCGGCGTTGTTTTCATGGACCAAAACTTTCTCAGTGCGTGTGTGTGCGTGTGACCAATTCTGAAGGCAGTCATTATTCAGCTATCTACGTGCATTAGCCTCTTCTTTCAGTGATAGAAATTATTAAAAGAGAAAAAGTTTCAGTAAGAACCAAAATATAGTAAAGACCAAATTTGGTGAATTTGTTGAATAACGTCAATCTGTTCGTCATATTGGCTGGCGACCGTGTTTTTCAGTATTATCATCACTCGCAAGAAGTAGTTTGACGAAAAAGAAAAACAGCAACCAAGACTACACGATAACTTCACATTTGATTGAGATTTGTCCATTACGCCGCATCTGAGGTCACTAGCGATTGTTAAGGAGGTAGTTGTGTTTAAGTGCTTCAATTACCGAAGCTAGAATAACATTTGAAGTACTAAACGTAATTGCAAGAGTAGAAACCGTGAGTGTTGTAAGCGGCCTTTAGACAGGACTAGAACATTTACTACGTCTACATACTATCGTTACATATGTCTTAAGGTCGTGTGACTAGGGCCTCCCGTAGGGTAGGCCGTTCGCCAGGTGCTTATATCGCCATACTACTTCATACTATGCATGGGGGCTTTATTTTAAATATAAGGAATGCAAATATTTTTTTTGTAGCTGTCTGTCCGATTACGCAAGTCTCGGAAACGGCTGGCCCTGACTAGTTTTAGTACGCAATCTGACTGCATAGAATAACAACAAACAATGAAAGAAAATTTTCGTTAACACAGTTAATTAATTAAGTCCCCAGCAACTATAAAACCTACGAAACCAACAAAGAACAAGTGTAGCTGTTCTGCATGTGGTAGTATGACTCAACGCACATCTGGCACGGTTCTTCTTCAACAAGACAAGAATTTTTAAATACCAATTATACTGACGTGATAAAAGAAAATTAGAAATACTATAATTGTGCAAGAAAACCAAAATTACACTCTAATACAAGAACACAAGCCAGATGCTTTGTTGACTGAACCTGTAATGACACATTATTCAGGACACACAAATAATAAAACAACATAATATCTATTACCTTCATATATATTGACGAAAAGCACTCATATCATTACAATATCTCCATTGGAATAACATCTGCTATCTCTCCCATCAAATAACTGCATAAAACATGGAACAAACACTCTCCACTATCACATCTCACTCCGACTTCACGACAAGCAGTGTCCACCACAACTTCTCGGCAAGAACCGCTTGCCGCTACGTCTCAATAATCACTGCCAGTGGAGGCGGCGGAACAAAACTCTCTGGCGCGATCTCTGGCGCTGTGGCTCAGTGTAGCCACCTTTCATATGCCCTTCCTCCACGGGCTAGAATTTGATGGTATTTTTGCCAGCATTGGTGGTGAAAATACCACCAAATTCGTCAAAAAAAATACAGACAAAATAAAAGATAATATTAATGCGTAGATATCATATAACTAGATAAAATTTTGGCTTTGCACTGACCTTACAATAGCCTAATATATAAAATACAGTAAGGAATACAAATTCTTTCATACATATGACTTTACATAATAGTTTACACAAATATCATGTGGTTAAACAATTCAATCGATAGCGTCAGCAATGACGAATATGAGCAGGTAAGAGTCTTATAACTTTTCACAAACAGTAATACACAAAAAATCAGTTTATACAAATATTCACATAAAATGCTTTCATAACAAGTAGTTGACAGTTCCAGCAGTAGCACCCAGCATTGTGGAACAGGTGCAGACTCCAACAGGTGACATCATTTCAGTAGAAGCAGTCCATCAATGGCACCCAGCAATGTCGAGTAGGTGCAGACACCATTAGGTGACATCATTTCAGTAGAAGCAGTCCATCAGTGGCACCCAGCATTGTCGAGTAGGTGCAGACTCCAACAGGTGACATCATTTCAGTAGAAGCAGTTCATCAGTGGCACCCAGCAATGTCGAGTAGGTGCAGACTCCAACAGGTGACATCATTTCAGTAGAAGCAGTCCATCAGTGGCACCCAGCAATGTCGATTAGGTGCAGACTCCATCAGGTGACATCATTTCAGTAGAAGCAGTCCATCAGTGGCACCCAGCAATGTTGAGTAGGTGCAGACACCATCAGGTGACATCATTTCAGTAGAAGCAGTCCATCAGTGGCACCCAGCAATGTTGAGTAGGTGCAGACAGCAAGAAGTAACATCGTTTCAGTAGAAGCAGTTCCATCTGTGGCACCCAGCAATGTTGAGTAGGTGCAGACTCCATCAGGTGACATCATTTCAGTAGAAGCAGTCCATCAGTGGCACCCAGCAGTGTTGAGTAGGTGCAGAAAGCAGTCCATAATATTCACTATCACTGATCACACTGTTCATCAGCAGAAATTAAACATGTCCTAGTGGCACCAATCATGTAGAAAAAGTACAAGTAACAGTCCATAATATTTACTATCACTGATCACACAGTTCATCAGCAGAAATTAAACATTTCTAAGTGTCACACATCATGTTGAAAAGTGCAGGTAACAGTTCATAATATTCACCATCACTAATCAGACAGTTCAAGCATGAACAATAGTTTGAATACACATACAAATGCTTTTACAATGCTCTTACACTAAACATACAACACTAAACATACAAATTCTAATAAACACACAAATGATATCAGATAATTGTCATATTACTATTACAAATACTCAAATATCAGTAAACCTATAATATTTATGAGTGTCAGTGCAAGCCACTACAAGTAGGAGATAGGTCGGTACCAATTTGGGATTGGGAAAGGAAAACACACAAAACACACTCACTCATCTTTCATCCACATTAAGTACTACTGTGTAATTGAATAGTGTTAACTGTGTAAATGCACTTCTGTCAAAATTTCATGTTCATCATGTGTATCAAGTAGTAGTGGCAGCAGTGTATAACAGTCAATAATAGTTAAGTCAACGTCATAGTCATCATGTCAAGACCAATGTTTGCCAAGCCAGATCAAAATGTACGGTTGCTGAACAACTGTCAGTGTGCCAAGATATGCAACTTCCTCTCTCCAAAAAAAAAAAAAGTACATACTGCTTAGTGATTTAACAAAGTGTGTATAGACAATCTTCCTTCCATTTTAGTGTTCTAGTCTGCTATCTTCATCCTCCTTGTTCCATATAGACCAACAAAAAAAATATGCACCTCACTTATTTTACCTCTTATACACCAAAACTCCAATCAACTTCATATAATCTCAATACCTCAATAATACCTCTTCAATACGTCGATACATATAAACCTTATTGCCAGTATCATTTCACTTCCATAACAACTCTTTCCTCTAGTCAGTCTCCTCGAACAAGTACAGATAAAATCCTAATGCAAACCTCCTCATCCCATACAATCCGAAGACACACTGTCAACACACAACCTCTGTGTAATCCATCTGACCAAAATCTTCTACTCATTATGAATTATAAACAAAGAATGCATACATGACCTCTAACATACTTAGTTCGAATAACTCTCAGTAATTAAGTACGATTACGGAGTGTGAATGATCCTAATATTTCACAGTGTGTACACCACTTCAAGAATTATGGCAAACAGAAGCAAACGTGTGGGGTATTTCTTGTGTCAAGTGTCACTTCCTATTTCAATTGCTCACGAAAAATGCAGTGTAATAACTGTGTTGGTATGTCATGTCGTTAGCTTCCTTCCTATTGGCATACATTTATACAGCTTTCATAAAACCTCCAGCTCATGTGACTTCTATGAAGTTTCTTGTACTAATGTCGTTCGTCGAATTATAGCAGTTCATTTTCTTATCTTAAAAATATAAGGCACTGAGCGTAAGCAAAGCAAGCAATAGCGAGTAAATATACCAGTAGTGAACAGAATGTCAATAAGTGGATGCAGCACAATTCTTACAACGAGGCTCTGCCAAGCGAACAATCTGTAACTAATACCATAGTGTAACCTAAACTCTATGTTCGTACACTGTACATCAGCATTGCTATATACCAAATTAAAGAGTAGTTATGACAACAAACAGAGATGTATAAGTATACAATCCATACGCATAGCAGCAAACAGGTAATTAGCATCGCATCAGCGTAAGCAAATAAATGTTCATATGTAATCTTAATAAATAAACATGAAGGCGCAAGCAGATAAATCACAAAGTATAACTTACATACCTAACCACATCAACACAATTAATCAGGTGACAATTATAATTTAAATAAATAAGCACAGCAGGCACATAATTAAAAAATATGACATCAGTGAAAAACCAGTGCAGTCAAGCGATGCATAATATACACAAGTTACAACCCAGTTCATTAATAATCATTGTCAAAATCAGTTAACGTACGCAAGCACGTCGCTTCACAAGTAAATTCATAGAACATGAAATTAGTACAAAGTATGAATCACGTAATCGCGAGCAGCAAATTACGTCTAAAGTACGTACCTAAGTGGAAATATGTTACCTGAAAAATAAACTCAATTAATAGTTACCTTTTTTAGTTTATTAGTTTCTTCTTGTAAATTACATTCTTCCTGAAAATTTCTCGATAGCAAGTCGTCTTAACATCGGACACGCACAGAATTTACCTGAAGTTCTTAAATATCTTACAGAACCGTATCCTGAAAAATACTGAATGTTAATAACATAATTCATCAAGTCATTATAGTTTTATACTGATTTTATTCGGAGAAAGACTGTGTATTTGCTTACGGCTGTCAGTGCATTCGCACTGAGCGCTCGATCAGCTGTAGGCACGTGACGTAGGAAGCAATTGTTTGCGGTCAACGACTGCCTTGTGCGGCGCGCAGACTTGACTGTTGCTTTGAGTATATGCCGCCGCCAAAACACAGCGCGGTATCCTTGTACTCTCCGCATGTTTACATGTAGCTGTTAGTTTCTCACAAGTATGTCATTCAAAAAATTTTTTTGACGTTTGATATATGATGTATTCCCTTAGAGCGTCGTGATTTAAGAGTTTCTACTTCAACAGTGTTATCATGTATAATTTTGCGAATTCTATATGGACTGTTATAAAGCAGAAAAAATTTACGACACAAGCCTTTTCCTTTGTGAGACAAACGGTGAGACTTAATTAACACCTTCTGACCAACTGACAAGATTTTTAAACGACCAGGACGCTTAGCTGATTTCTCTCTTCTAGCAGCCGCAGATGCAATATTTTGTAGAGCCAGATTCACAACTTCAGAATGCCGCAGTTTCCGTGAAGGCGGAAAAGGAACGATTTCAGAAACGTGATTTGTCGGTGCTTTGTTTTTTAATATCAGTATAGGCGGTAAAGAAGTTGAATCATTAGGGAGTTCATTCAGAATGTTTTGAAAAATATGAAGATACTGATCCCAAGTTCTGTGATTCTGATGACAATAAAGACGACACAATTTAATGATTTCCTTCATCCATCTCTCTGAAGCGTTAGATTGAGGGTGAAAAAGTGAAATGAAAATTGGTTTAATCTTACGACGCCGTAGAGTACGAAGCCAAATTTTAGAACGAAACTGTGATCCATTATCTGATATAACCAAACAAACAAAAATCTTTAGATAAATCTGGATGTGAAAGAAGTGGAGCAGCAACTAAAGCATCACGGAGTTGTTCAAATTCTGACTGAGCTTCGTCATCCCAACACCAATTAGATTTCTTTCCAGATAGTTCACATAAACGAGGTGTGGCCAAATTGTCCAATTTAACAAAGCGTCTAAGAAAATTACAGACATCAAGGAAACTACGAACATCACGTTTTGTAGTAGGAACAGCATAATTACGAATAGCGTCTAGTTTCTCTGGATCAGGAAGAATACCTTCTGTAGAAATAATGTGACCGAGAAATTTCACCTGAGAACGACCAAATTCAGATTTTTCTAAGTTCACTGTAATGCCAACTCTTGCAAAGATACGTAATAATGAATCCAAAATTTTGTTGTGCTCACTCCAAGAACGTTTAGCAATAAGAATGTCGTCAACATATGAAGTAATGTTGTCACGAAGATAAACAGGTAAAATTTCATTTAAGCTACGAATGAATGCTGCTGAAGATACAGTAAGTCCAAACGGTAATTTCCGAAACTGGTAACAGTTACCAAAGGCTAAAAAGGCAGTATATTTTCTACAATCAGGGTGGAGTTCTATTTGCCAAAAACTTGCGCGCATATCAATCGTGGATAAAACTTTAATTCCATGGAAATGTTGAAGAAGTTCATCTAAATTTTGTGGGCGGTCAGTTTCAGGAATGATGATATTATTTATCTGTCTGGAACCCAGAACCAGACGAATTGACCCATCCTTTTTAAGAACAACGTGTAATGGGCTAGTATAAGGACTGACTGCAGGCTCAATAATGACCTGATCTAACATGTACTGAAGTTCATTCTTAACCTTGTCTCTGTAAGCCAAAGGAATAGCGTACGTTTTCCCTCAAAATGGTGTGTGTTCTTTTACTTTAAATAAATATTGTAAGCCTTGTATAGTTCCTGTGTGATGACTAAATACTGTAGCATGTGAAGTCAAAATGTGGTGCAACTCTTCTCTTGCAACGTCATCTGGCACTTCAGCTTTCTTAACCTTTTCATTAATTAATTCTTCGCTATTAATTATATCATCCATCGCGTCTCTGTATCTATTGTCATTGTCATGAATAAACACATTGTCGTCATAATGCTCAACGGAAACATCAGAAGTAAGAAACCTTAAACATTTTGTATCTGACTCAGATCTTGTTAAACACTCGAAAAATTTCAAACATTTCGGCATTCCGGCAACAGTCAAATTCACACTTCCTTCTTTAAAGTTCAAAATTGCCTTATGTGCGTTAAAAAACTCCATACCTAATATAATTTGTGTACTGAGTAATGGCACAATAATAAAATTAGCAGAAAATTCGTATCCTTGACAATTGAAATTTAGGTTGGTCTGTTGTTTAACTTCTACACTTTTTCCAGAAATCGCTCCTCGAATTGTAGTTTTAGAAATAGGTAACACAGGACAGGCAATAGTTCTTTCACATATACGAAAAACAGATTCGCTAATGACATTCAATGGGGTCCCAGAATCTAAAACTGCAGTGAACTTATTCTTATCCACACATACTTCAATAACAGGATGTAAAAATGCGTCTACATTATTTTCCTTTTCGTCTAACAAAATGTCTCTCATGTCTTCCAGGCGTACGTAGTGTAAAGTCGTAGTGTCATTACTTTCTGAACCGTCTATATTGCTGCCAGAAGCCGAAGCTGCAAGTCATTGTCGATTGTTTGCGTCACGTCTTTGAGTATTCGCGTCATTCCGCGGATCCATTTCTACGATTTGCACTTGTCTCTCTGAAGTTCTGTCACGTGGAGGATGCCAATTAGGTCCCTCCTGTCTGTTAGATACAAATTCTTGGTTGTGTCTGTTATTAAAATTTCTGTTGTCCTGTCTGTCTGCATAACTACTTCTTGTGTAATTTCGACTGTCACTTCTGAAATTATTGTTGTATCTACTACCCTGTTTATTTCTGTAGTAAGAATTTCTATTACTGTATGAATAATTTCTGTCTTGATGATACCGATTACTGTTTGCGTATGATTGATCATTCCGGTAGGAATTACCGTTATTATAATTGTCTGTGTAATTTCTGTTAGAACGTCTGTTATTGTCATAAGGCTGGTATCTATTGTCCTGTCTGTTACGTCTGTCATTCTCAAAGTTAACCATATAACGCCCGTTCCGATCACTATCCCTTTTCTCTGAAAATCTATTGTAATTACTGTTACTGAAAAAGTTACAAGAAGTGCCGTCATCGTTGTCATACTCAAGTTCTTGCAACAAAGTCTTAAAAGTCTCAATGTCGTCTTTACATCTTCCGGCTAAAACAATTTGTCTTATGGATTGTGGCAGCTTAGTTAAACAAATGCGAATTAATTCAGTCGGGCTATAAGGGTTGGAAAGGAACTGATTCTTTCGAATCATGTCTTCAAAATATTCCGCTGGCGTGCGGAACTCAGACTGTTTGAAATTACGCTGCATAATAAGACTGTGTTTGACGCTGTCTTGCGTGTTTTCGGACCAATATGCCGATAGAAATGCATGATAAAAATCATTTAGGCTATTACAATCTCTAATGAGTGCGCGCATCCGCGTCGCCGGTTCGTTTTCTAAATATCCACACATAAATTCCAGTTTGTGACTTAGTGGCCAATTTGGTGGGAGTGCGTACATAAATTGATCTAACCATGCACATGGATGTATGTCATTCTTAGAATTGCGGAAGATCTAAAATTTCCGAACAGTCAAAAAGTGTTTATAGTCAAAGTTTTCGCCTCGTGGCGACAAAGACCTACCGCGTCTGTCCCAGTCCCAATGTCGATTATTGTTAAATTCACGCGCCAGGCGCTCTCTTGTTGCATCCCGTAAATGAAACAAATTATTTTCTTCAAACCCCTCTGGTATCTGTGATTCTAAATTTCTTGTGCCGTCTTTTCCTACGATTTCGCCTTCAATCTGTTTGACTTGCTTTTTTAATGCCTCAAATTCCCTTTTCACGCGTTCATTAAATTTTCCCTGATTTTCAACATGCTTATTTATGTTCTGGTACTCTTCGGTTTCTGCAAATGGCAATGGAGCTGTATCATCTGAATCTTTGTCCCCATGTAAACTAAGATTTGTCAATTTATCTGATATCTCCTCAACTCTTTCCGCTAAATCACCTATTTTTTCTCTCTGTTTATTTACGTCTTCCGTAAGTGTCGCGACTCGGGTTTCGGTATTAAAACATTTAGTAGTTAACTGTTCATACTGTTGTGTTAGGTTATTTAATCTGTCATTTGGTACGGATTCCTCGATTCTCTCAAATATTTCTTCCTTATCCTTTGCACGTTGTAAATTTAACTCTGAAAATTTCTGTACTATCACGCGATCTCTTTCTTCCTGTTCTCTATCCTGTTCCTTTTGTCTAATCTCTACTGCAACTAATCTATTATTGTGAGCATTCAAAATCGGTTGTACTTCTTCTCTGATTTCTTTCTTTAATTCCTCTTTCATATTTTTGAAACATGTCCCTATTCGTGAATCTAACCATGTTTCCAAAGTTCCCACCTCTATTTTTAATTCAGATCCAAACCGTGTTTCCATTGTTCCCATTTGTGATCCCAGTGAGTCTAACCGTGTTTCCATTGTTCCCATCTGTGTTTTAATTGTCCCTATCTCTGTTTTTAATTCAGATCCCAAATTTAATATTACACCCATTAACTGCTCCATATTAGCCGGTTCGAAATTCTTTTCGCCCCTAACATTTCCCGCAAAACTAGCTTCCTTCGTCATAGCTGTAAAGCTATCTGTGTTCGATACTATTCCAGAATCTTCTATCGTTAATCTCGTATTCTGTGAATTTTCTGAATGAGAAAAATTTTGAAATGGTTCCGGACTATTTTCCCGACTTATTACATTGTTTTCCACATAATTATTCATCACACTGTTCTCCTGTGTTGGCGAGTTCGTCATGTTAACAATTTCGTCCTTCTCACTATTCATCATTTTTGCCTTTTTCATTGATCGCGTAATCATTTACAAAACATACAAAACTCGTCACTGTACGAAAATTACACACAATGCCTCCTTATGTCCAACAATACCATTCACTCGAAATGTTTCCCTCAAACACGATTGACGAACAATTGAAATAATTGCACTAAATCGTCAAACGCGTATACAAGACAACAATTCAAATTCTAAAAAAAGAAAATACCATTAGAAGAATGACAATTACCAAATCTACACATGAAAAATAGACTACAATTACTAAACTACAAATTACTACTACAATACTACTGTCTACTATTTTTATAATCAGAAGATTCCAAGGGACGATCCGAAGCAGCGGTCGCCACGTGCATGGGGGCTTTATTTTAAATATAAGGAATGCAAATATTTTTTTTGTAGCTGTCTGTCCCATTACGCAAGTCTCGTAAACGGCTGGCCCTGACTAGTTTTAGTACGCAATCTGACTGCATAGAATAACAACAAACAATGAAAGAAAATTTTCGTTAACACAGTTAATTAATTAAGTCCCCAGCAACTATAAAACCTACGAAACCAACAAAGCACAAGTGTAGCTGTTCTGTATGTGGTAGTATGACTCAACGCACATCTGGCACGGTTCTTCTTCAACAAGACAAGAATTTTTAAATACCAATTATACTGACGTGATAAAAGAAAATTAGAAATACTATAATTGTGCAAGAAAACCAAAATTACACTCTAATACAAGAACACAAGCCAGATGCTTTGTTGACTGAACCTGTAATGACACATTATTCAGGACACACAAATAATAAAACAACATAATATCTATTACCTTCATATATATTGACGAAAAGCACTCATATCATTACAATATCTCCATTGGAATAACATCTGCTATCTCTCCCATCAAATAACTGCATAAAACATGGAACAAACACTCTCCACTATCACATCTCACTCAGACTTCACGACAAGCAGTGTCCACCACAACTTCTCGGCAAGAACCGCTTGCCGCTACGTCTCAATAATCACTGCCAGTGGAGGCGGCGGAACAAAACTCTCTGGCGCGATCTCTGGCGCTGTGGCTCAGTGTAGCCACCTTTCAACTATTTCAATTCAATATTTTGATGCTACCTGTAGCTCGACAAGTGTGAGCAGCCCATAGTGGCTTGCCTTCCATGTATTCCATTTTAAAAATTTTGTGACTAAAGCTTTATTGCTTGATATTTATTTTATATGTGACATGTAAGTACTGTTTCTTTCTTGTATTGTTAGTCAGTACTTACACTTATACAAAAATGTTTCCCACAATTTTTGTACTTACGTTATATGCTATTTTCAGTGTTTTACTTCTGATGAAGGCACTCATTGTAGTGCCAAAACCAGGTCAAAAGTCTTAATTTTTGCGACCGAGGGCTGTTATTGCTTTAATTTTACTTTGTAAATGGTCGCTGACCATACAGCCATGTTTAAAACTTTAAAACTTTCAGTTTTTATCCTTACCTGCGCACTTCTGATAAATCAAGCACGTCTCTGTTGTGTTTCTCCACTATTTTTTATTTTATTTATTTATTTATTTATTGTTCTGTGGGACCAAATTAATGTGAAATCTCCATGGTCATGGAACGAGTCAATACATGAAATTATAACACAATATTAGAAACAGATAAAATGAAATATAAAACAAAAAAAACATATTCAGGTGACAAGTCGTAAAGTTTAAATAAAGAAAATCAACAATGTAACACTGGAATTTGCTTAATTTTTTAGCTCTTTCAGGAGCTCCTCGACAGAATAGAAGGAGTGAGCCATGAGGAAACTCTTCAGTTTAGACTTAAAAGTGTTTGGGCTACTGGTAAGATTTTTGAGTTCTTGTGGTAGCTTATTGAAAATGGATGCAGCAGAATACTGCACTCCTTTCTGCACAAGAGTCAAGGAAGTGCATTCCACATGCAGATTGGATTTCTGCCTAGTATTAACTGAGTGAAAGCTGCTAACTCTTGGGAATAGGCTAATATTGCTAACAACAAACGACATTAAAGAAAATATATACTGTGAGGGCAATGTCAGAATTCCCAGACTATTGAATAGTGATCGACAAGAGGTTCTTGAACTTACACCACATACAGCTCGAACAGCCTGGTTTGAGCCAAAAATACCCTTTTTGAATCAGAAGAATTACCCCAAAACATAATACCATACGACATAAGCGTATGAAAATATGCGAAGTAGACTACTTTTCGTGTTGAAGTGTCACTTATTTCAGATACTGTTCTAATGGTAAATAGAGCATCATTTAGTTTCTGAACAAGATGCTGGACATGGGCTTTCCACAACAGCTTACTATCTATCCGAACGCCTAGGAACTTGAACTGTTCCGTCTCGCTTATAATATGCCCATTCTGTCTCATCAAAATATCGGTTATTGTTGAATTGTGAGTTAGAAACTGTAAAAACTGAGTCTTACTGTGATTTGGCATCAAATTATTTTCCACAAGCCATGAACTTATTTCATACTGTTTCAGTATTACACACAAGATCCTTCACTACCAAGCTGGTGTCATGATCAAACAGAAATATTTTTGAATCACCTGCAATACTAGAAGGCATATCGTTTATATAAATAAGAAACAGCAGTGGCACCAGCACCGACCCTTGGGGAACGACCCACTTAACAGTGCCCCATTGGGACTGAACATTACTACCACTCTCAATATTGCAGAGAATTACTATCTGTTCTTAAAGTAAGAGGCGAATCGATTGTAAGCTACTCCCCTTACTCCATAATGGTCCAACTTCTGCAGTAATATTTTGTGGTCAACACAGTCAAAAGCCTTCCTTAAATCAAAGAAAACACCTAGCGTTCGCAACCTTTTATTTAATCCGTCCAAAACCTCACAGAGAAAAGAGAATATAGCATTTTCAGTTGTTAAACCATTTCTAAAACCAAACTGTACATTTGACAGCAAATTATGTGAATTTAAATGCTCCAGTAACCTTGTATATAAAACCTTCTCGATAACTTTAGCAAACACCGATGGCATAGAAATAGGTCTAAAATTGTCAACATTATCCCTGTCTCCCTTTTTATAAAGTGGCTTCACTACCGAGTACTTTAATCGGTCAGGAAACCGACCACTCCTAAAGGAAAAGTTACAGATATGGCTAAGTACTGGGCTAACACACACAGAACAATACTTCACTATTCTGCTAGACACCCTGTCATATCCATGAGAGTTCTTGGTCTTTAGTGATTTAATTATTAACTCAATCTCCCTCTTGTCAGTATCATGGAGGAGCATTTCAGGTAACAGTCTCGGAACACCTTTTTCTAAGAGCGCTATATGATTCCCTGTTGGGACTAGGTTTCTATTTTGTTCACTTGCTATATTCAGAAAGTGATTATTAAATACTGTACATATATGCGACTTATCAGTAACACGGACATCCCCACTACGCACTGATTCTATATCCTCGACCTGTCTCTGCAGAGCAGCCACTTCCTTTACGACTGACCATTTAGCAACATTAGTTTTTCATTTTTTATTTAATTTTTATGTCGATTTTCTCTTGTGCCGGGACGAGTTTGTGCCTAAGCGACTTAAACAGGGCAAATTACGTGGACATTCGGAGATAACAATTTCGGCACAGCGTAGGGAGGAAAGAGTGGCGATCCTGGAGTCCAGGATATGTTTAAATGCAAGTAAATCCTGAGCGATAAATACTGACTGAGAAAAATGAAAAGTATGAGATTCAACTGAAGCGATTAACTTTCTTCCAGCACATTTATAAGTAGGATTAATTGGTAGTGAATACTGAAAGAGTGTGAAGTCTTAATAGGAAAGGAACTGTGAAGGTGAACTGATTAGTAGTTTAGTTGCCTATCCCCATAGGTTAAGGACAGTTTTAAGGTTTGTCCAGGTTCTGACTGACTTTCAATCCTCAGACTCTTACCGGACCAGTAAAAGTGACGAGAGACAGACTGTAAGTAGCAGCAGTGGCATCAACATAGACATCGCCTTCGGCGTCCTCAACGGCTTCAGCGTCAGCTTCGGCATCAGTTTCAACATCTCACAGAGCAGGACGAGAACAAGGAGGAGGCGTCATGAGGAAAGTGCTAAACGACGATTACATTCTAATATCTGATTGATGTAGTGTTGTTCAGCTGCGGGGGTGTTGTAGGTAGTTTGAGTATTTCGTGTAATCGACTGAAATAGTCGAAGCAGACTTTGAATATAGAACGTTAATTCGGTTTGCTGAGGCTGGTTTGATCGGTTGGATCGAAAGAGAAGGCGTGTATAGAGAAATAGTTAGTGGCTCTAATAATTATTGATGTAAAGTGTGAGTTTACAAAATGAAAGGAGAGCTTAAAGATGTGTTAAATATTAGCGGGCCAGAAGGAGATGGAAGCGATTCAAGAGGTTTTAAAGAAGGAAATGAAACATGGTCAAAAGGAAATTGAAGATGAATTAACCAAAGATGTAACAGTGTTAAATCAAAGATATGACGAGCTTAATAATGAGTAGAATCCGTAGAAAGAACGTTGCGTAGGTTAACAGCACTTCCTAATACAGAAAAGATTAAGGAGGTTCAGGATGAGTCAGTTAGTTTCAAAAATGGTTCAAATGGCTCTAAGCACTATGAAACTTAACATCTGAGGTCATCAGTCCCCTAGACTTAGAACTACTTAAACCTAACTAACCTAAAGACAGGACACACATCCATGCCCGAGGCAGGATTCGAACCTGCGATCGTAGCAGCCGCGAGGTTCCGGACAGAAGCGACTACAACAGCTCGGCCACCGCGGCCGGCGTCAATTAGTTTGTTGCTGCAAGATGGAAGTGATCAGATTAGTGAGAATGCAAACAACATTGGAAGTCAAACAAAAGATATTAGCAAAGTAATGGATTACAAGCTAGAGAAAAAACAGAACAGGTTGTGGAGAAGGTAAAAGGAATACATACAAAATTATCATAATTAGCATTTCTCAGAGTAACACTAAGACAGAAAGTGAAACGAAAGTACGAAATGGAGCTCAGTCTATCTGGACTCCATGTAGTGAGAGCATACTAGGTTCAAGAAATAACAATGAGAGTGAGCCGTCGGAATCTAGATCTTTAAATAATTCAAGCTATGAACCTAGATGTAAGTGCAAAGATGATAATGGTACCTGTAATCTAGTAGAAGAATTGAGGCAGGGAGTTAAAAGCAGTGGAAATCACTTTCCACATTTTAAACCAACGGTATCAGTGCTATCTGTGATATTCTTAAGCCGGCAGATGGTGGCCGAGCGGTACTAGGCGCTCACTCCGGAACCGTGAGCCTGCTACGGTCACAGGTTTGAATCCTGCCTCGGGCATGGATGTGTGTGATGTCCTTAGGTTAGTTAGGTTTAAGTAGTTCTAAGTTCTAGGGGACTGATGACCTGAGATGTTAAGTCCCATAGTGCTCAGAGCCATTTTTGTGATATTCTTAAAATAGTTCCAAGGAGCTTTACCTTGATCATGGGACTATAATGGCTGTATAAGATTTATGGTTAGTAATTTAGAGAGAAATATTTCTCAGTGCACGATGTTAAACTTTAATAAATTCACTGCAGTTGAAGATGTTGCTAATACATTTAAAGCTAGGTACTGGTCATCTAATGCTCAAAGAACATTAATATAGGAGTTGTTTAATCCTAAGAGGTATACTGAGAGTTAGGCCAGACTTAGGAGTTTTTTCGAGAACCACTTCAACCAAGCACTTTATTTAGAAGAACCTGTAAACGAGATACATCTAATCTAGGTACCAATTACATGGCTACCACATAGGAAAAGGTTAGCAGGAGGAAGGTAGGCTCAGGCCGAACCTCTTCTCGAATTATTAGACGAATTGGATTATTTGAAAACTCAAGGGACAATAAAGATATGAGAATCTAACTCTACTGAAGTCAAGAATAATTATGGAGGCCGAAGTAATGCTAACGGGACCTTCAGAAAGGATAACAGGAATAGCTATAATTATAAGAATAATGCGCATGGCAGTAGTAAGATAAATAAATGGAAAAAGAATGGATCTAATAATAATGATTACTATCACCAGAATGCAAATTTTAGTAATAGTTGTGACAATGTAAATGGTAATAGTAAGAATCACAGTGTTTACAGTGATAGGAACCATTCAAGTAATAATCGTAATCATGTTGTTGGAGATAACAGGCCAAAGAGTCGTGGTCAGTCAAAACATGTGGCCTCTACACAATCAGATAATAATGTAATAATTGAGGATGTCACAGACTGTCACCAAGCGATTCCTATGGAAGGACCGTCAATCAATAGAAGTGCTTTTCTTCGATATAGAGGCCGAAAACTCTTAAATGAAGAGTTAAATTTAGAAAGAAAAGGTAAGGTACAGAAGGCTCCTACACTAGTAGTACAACGCTTGGTCAACAATCAAACGGTGGACTTTAAGATTGATACTAGAAGGGAAATTAGTTTGTTAGTGAAAGAGATTTTGGACAGGAATAAACTCTTTTGGCATAGTTAATCATTTACGGTAACAAACATCCAGGTAATAGGATTAAAAGTAACAAAAAATGAGAAGTTCGAGGAAGAAGTGTTATTGTCATTTAATAATAACGTTACGACAATCAGTGTTTGTAATGGCTGGTGTCAGTTTACCAGTATTGCTAGGAATTGATAGGCTGAAGACACGTTCGGTGATTTTGCAAGCAAAAAAAGTGTATAAAAGCTAGCAATGAGCAAAAGTGGATAAAAATAAGGAAAAGTAAGGAGGAGAACTGGCGCAAGGAAAACCTTAATAGTTGGAATGTACAGATGGATAAAAGTTTAATCGTAAGGGAAGAAGATGGGGATGAAAAAAATGAGATTAACTATGGGAGTGAATAGAAAAATCAATTAATGAAGAACGTTCAGAATTGTCAGACATAACCCATGAGCAGAAGTATGAATTAAAACTACGATAATGAACAATGAGCTAGCATTTAGCTAAAGACCAGGATTAAAGGATACGAATATAAACTAAAGATTAAAAACCATGAAATATTTTTCAGATTTCCCTGTTCCTTCATACTGAACGTGCATGAAACAGTGAGAAATGAAATAAACACGATGATCAACTAGGGTATAGTTGAATGGTCAAGTAGTCCATATTACAATCCAATAGTGGCAGTGAAAAACTCAAATAGATAAATTCAGTTAGTATTAGACGCTAGGGCTCTAAATAAAATTGTTGAGATCGAACGTGATCGACCTATTCCTTTGCAAGAAATGTTAGTACGCTTCCACTGTACTAAGTACTTTAGTTACATCGATCTCACTCTGGAGTATTGGCAAATCTCACTTGCAAAGGAATCAAGGAAATATACACCGGAATCAAGGAAATATACACCTTTCCTATTCAATAAACGTTCTTATCGTTTCAAACTTTTACCTTCCGGGCTAAATGTGTCGGTAGCAGTATTTTGACGTTAGTAGCAAACCTGCTTCACAGGTTTGGTTATGTAGATGATACGTTAATGGTCTCTAAAACATAGGAGGAACATACCAAGCTTTGCAACAACTGCTCGAAAGTAACATGCTCCTAAAATAGTGAAAGACCTGCTCAATTTATTTTATGAGCATAACGTGCCGTCATAGGAGCAAGGATGTACAGGCATAATATACTACTAAAAACTCATCCATAAGATTCCTGAAAATGGCCTAAGGCCGAAATTGTACAATCGTACATGAAATAAAGAAAATACCATTTGAGTGAAGTGAAATGTTATTTAGCTTCCTACGTTCAGACTTCCATAGCTGAGGAACAGGACACCACAGTATATAGTAAGCGTGTTGATGAGGTCGAATGTGAGAATTTATTTAATGTCCCAGCAATGGAAACCATGAAGCTCGTCAATGGCGATAACAAGGACGTGACTTTAGGTCACAAAGAAGAGAAACGAGTGCTATCGTTAATAACTAAATTAGCATTTGTAGACTTAGAGAAAGCTTTTGACAATGTTGACTGGAATACTCTCTTTCAAATTCTAAAGGTGGCAGGGGTAAATTACAGGGAGCGAAAGGCTATTTACAATTTGTACAGAAACCAGATGGCAGTTATAAGAGTCGAGGGACATGAAAGGGAAGCAGTGGTTGGGAAGGGAGTAAGACAGGGTTGTAGCCTCTCCACGATGTTATTCAATCTGTATATTGAGCAAGCAGTAAAGGAAACAAAAGAAAAATTCGGAGTAGGTATTAAAATCCATGGAGAAGAAATAAAAACGTTGAGGTTCGCCGATGACATTGTAATTCTGTCAGAGACAGCAAAGGACTTGGAAGAGCAGTTGAACGGAATGGATGGTGTCTTGTAGGGAGGATATAAGATGAACATCAACAAAAGCAAAACGAGGATAATGGAATGTAGTCGAATTAAGTCGGGTGATGTTGAGGGTATTAGATTAGGAAATGAGACACTTAAAGTAGTAACGGAGTTTTGTTATTTGGGGAGCAAAATAACTGATGATGGTCGAAGTAGAGAGGATATAAAATGTAGACTGGCAATGGCAAGGAAAGCGTTTCTGAAGAACAGAAATTTGTTAACATCGAGTATAGATTTGTCAGGAAGTCGTTTCTGAAAGTATTTGTATGGAGTGTAGCCATGTATGGAAGTGAAACATGGACGGTAAATAGTTGGGACAAGAAGAGAATAGAAGCTTTCGAAATGTGGTGCTACAGAAGAATGCTGAAGATTAGATGGGTAGATCACATAACTAATGAGGAAGTATTGAATAGGATTGGGGAGAAGAGAAGTTTGTGGCACAACTTGACCAGAAGAAGGGATCGGTTGGTAGGACATGTTCTGAGGCATCAAGCGATCACCAATTTAGTATTGGAGGGCAGCGAGGAGGGTAAAAATCGTAGGGGGAGACCAAGAGATGAATACACTAAGCAGATTCAGAAGGATGTAGGTTGCAATAGGTACTGGGAGATGAAGAAGCTTGCACAGGATAGAGTAGCATGGAGAGCTGCATCAAACCAGTCTCAGGACTGAAGACCACAACAACAACAACATGTAGATAGAGCGAGAATTAAGACTGCATTTAAATGATATGTACAAAGGGGCTCTAGGGGGAAAATACTAAGGTGTAAAAGTTATAAAATTAATAGAAAACGGTCTTATGTTCAGTATGGGAACGGACATAAACTTTCGGGGGTTGGGCTTAACCGACTCCAGAAACTTGGAATTATATTCCGAATTTAATTCAAAGTTGGAGTCCTTGTATTTTATTTTGTGAGTGACGGAAGGTCATATGACGTGAGATTGTGAAGGGGCTTAGTCAGGTGATTCTGGTACTCTGATTTTGGTGCCTGGAAGGAATTTTAGTGTTTCGTGAGATAGTTTTAAATACTCAATTCAGTATTTTTCTGAGCAGGTTCGTTTGCGGTTGCTGTGTTCATAGTTTGTGCGTATGGCTACTGATGACTGAGGAAGACACACGCTAAGGAATGCTGCTCAACAAAAGTTTGAATTACTATCGTAAAATGTAGTCTACGATACTAGACGTCCCATTGACCTAGGCACTTCATCCATTATCTAGTCATAGCCCTTATACTGGACGATGTTTACTATTGGCACGCTTTGTGACCTTTTCCCACTCATGTAAACAAACCGCTGTCGCAGAAGCACATCGCGAGCAGTCCAGTATCAACAACAGCTTCATTTAGTTCGTATTCAACACTTCAGTAACGTGCCACGTAGAGGCAAACAACATCTGATAATCTAGGATAGTGGCTTTGTTTTCAGCAGTTCATATACAGCAAGATGTTGGCGATCGGTTACATATCACTCAAAGTTACATGCCTCACTAAGGTCTGGAGAAAGTACACAGAGACGGGAAATGTGAACGATAGACCTCGCAGTGCTCGCCCTCGTATGACAACATCAATGCAAGTTCGTTTCCTCCAATTGCCGGCATGCAGGTTCCCAATAATGGCTGTCAGAAATATTGCAAATGACTTCTCCCGGGCAACAGGGATTCACATGTCAGAGCAAATAGTGCGTTGAAGGTATCATCAGGTGGTCTCCCTTCCAGAAGACTAATGAGAAGTTTTGCACTGAACCAATGGAACCGACACTGTCGAACGACCTGGCCTCTGCATATCAGTAATGGACCATTGCAGAATGGAGTAATGTCATATTTGCTGACGAGATGAGGATTGTTTTGCGTCCGGACACTAGATGTGCTAAGACTTGGAGAAACGCTAGACGACACCAGGAACACCGATACGTTGAGGAAGTCCATCCGTTTGTAGGTGGAAGTGTAATGTTGATGGTGCAACTGTGGTGGTGATGGCAATGGTGATGGAATGACTAATAGGAGCGCATTAGTGGTTGGGGAAGGAGCAAACTGCGACAGTGGGGGAGACACTATTGAGTCCTAAATTACCATAATTAAAATCACTGTATCACTTTATGGTAAAAGCATTTGACCATTAACTAACACCTTAGTGAAGATGACCGTATTGCCCGAGTCACACACTGTCTTGCCCACAAATTATGGTAATTACCATGACAGTTATAGGCCATTAATTGTAATTGTCATGACATTTACTGCCAATTAATCATCTCCTGCTAAATAAACAAAACATGGGCACAAGCGAACGGTTTATTCACACTAGGGGAGCTAGGGCAACAGGCTGGTTTGTTTACATAAGAGAACAATGTCTCTCATATGCCCAGAGCCAACATACAGACACTAGTCGCGTTAAGGAGCAGCCCGGCAGAGGGGAGGCTGTGAGAGGGGGAGGTATAAACGTCGGCAGTGTGCCCCTGCTGTTCATTTCACCAGTGCACCTTCCAATACTGAAATAATGTTTCCGCTGAAGGCTTTCAACCTGTGGACTGTTCGAGAAAATAATACACCTCGAGTTACTGAAGAAACAATATTTTTCCTTTACACTGAGGCTGAATACGTTAGTCATGCACTGTTTGGGTTGATACTGGATTTGCAGTAAACAGTGCGCGCTTGGGCGTACTACCACATAACAGTGTAAAATAGGAATATTCAACGTTTGGCCTCGTGTTTCAGTCAATCATGATCAGAATAACACCATCATCAAGCCTGCCATGTTCTAATACAAAGAAATTTATTGGATGGAACTCCAGCCGATAAATCTTACACATTAGTGTAAAACTTCCCCTCAGTACAATCAAAAAACGCTCAGATTATGAAAGATGCAGCGACGTTGTTCATAGATGAAAATCTAAGGTCTGACTTTTACGAACCTGTGTGAAGCAAGTGGTACTTCATGACCAGTGACTGTAAAAGCCAAAATCCTGTTGCGGAATGCATGAAGGTATGCTGTGAACAGTGGCGAGGAAAGATGACGCAGAAGACATCATGTTCAGTTTTTATTCTAGTTTTGTACCTGGGAACATCACTATTTGGAAAGAGTAATCACGTCTACAGCTACAATACTAGTAATAGAAGGACTTACCTTAGTCATTACTAAAGTTGCCATGGCTCCGAAAGGAGTTCAGTAAGCAGCCACAAAAATCTGTGATTATTTTTCCAGTACCATAAAATGTCTGACACGTAACAAAGGAAAATTTGAATGCTAAAAATTTATTCTGTCCATTTATTGTAAAAAAAACTGTTATAGAGTCCTGCGGATACAGTCTGATCTTGCATCTACTAAGTGTATACACCCAATTATTAACAATGAAGCTTCATATATATATATAAAACTAATATTAGTAAACACATTAATTGTATTTACTTTATCATTTAGGGAAGTGAATCAAAAATAAAATAAAAGATTTCATGTGCTGCACTGGGACACTGACCTAGAAATTGAATATGCCCAATTTTTATGCATAAACTAACGAAATCAAGTCGTGAAACGTATCACTGGAAAATAACAAAATTCCGTGAGACAATTTTTAAATACCACAGAACCTGTTACTATAGCGTGATGAACAGTGCGCTAGCTTGCGAGACAGAGAGGTGAGCCAGTCGTGGATCGAATCCGCACAGTGGATTAACCCCACGGGCTGCTACACCAGCCCGTCTGAGAGTGGCTCTTCTAGGCAAATGATGTGCTGTTCCCCGCATTATGCCTCGGAGAATACAATAGACAAACATATGAAATACGGTAATACACCTAAAACAAACTTTACTCGATTCACAGACAGACTATAAGACTTCCCTCCCTTCGGTTACCTTGACGGCTGTGGCGTCAGAAGGGCATTGGGCCATAAAGTTAACTAGTAAAATAAAATGTTTGCCAAGCAATGAAAAAGCGGACCCCGTATTACACGGTATAAAAACGCTAGAGAAACGAAGACGTAGAATTGCTAAAACATCACAGTCGAAAAAGGAAACGTTGATAAAATATCTCTGGTGTACAATCATTACATACAGCTAAGAAACGGAATAGAAGATTTTAAGAAAAGACATTAATTTTAAACAGAAACGTTTAGCTTGGCAGAACTTGCAGTCAGCTGGAATGGTGATTGCGTTTCAATAATTGGTGAACTGAGACCTGACACACCTGACTACTCTCTGATTCATAGATAAAGCCAACAAGACAATACGCTGTTAAAAATGTTTCTTAAGCGTCTTGAACGTTAATGCAGGATAAGTGTGATAGTTTCACCTTGAGTTTATGGTATTGTCGATGGATGTTTCAGCCTTGGAAAATGTGAATATGTAAAATGGAATGATATAGTGCTAGTTCTATTACAACCCACAGGCTGTTACAACTGAATTTTAAACGACACAATCATTTCCAGCAAGGAGAGACTGACTGACTGATGAGTGTAAGTCAATGTACACGACACAAATATTTCCTGAGAATGAACGCTGCACATCCTGACGTCGCGGTGTCGATAGCCAAAAACGTATCTACAAGACATCGTCGGTATCGCGCAATAACTGTTATGTTAAGCATTCTGAGTTAACACCAAAGAAATTCCTCCTTTTGCTTCATTTGACAGTCATACGCTTTATGGTGGTGGTCGCAAACGAACAATTTGGGATCAATCGTTTTATTTGACTCGAGCGTTTTGTAAACGGCTAGGTACGTCCATCGGCTGGGTCCTGAAACTACCAAATTGTGCTTTAGCAAATGTCATCTCGAAGTAATAACATGTGCTAAGTGTGTCAGTTTACGAGATGCGTAGACACCATTTTTTAATCTGTACATTTTAGTTGTGGGATTGTTCAGGAGAGAATAAACCCATTGGACCTAGTGTATAACATACACCAAAAGTTTTGTCTAACTGATACTTAAATTGTTTTATTGCGCTTTTCATTCCCTCCTCCAAGAAGACGAACAGACTGTTTCAGATTCAGTCCATAGAAGATTCGGGTCTCTTTTCAGCCAAATGTCCCACCAATCTGGGAGTGAAGAACTGAAACCTTCAAAACACCATGGAGAGAATTGGGCTATTATAATTTCTTTGTCGTATCACAAATAAGAATTATAATTATTGTGTTTGTTGCATGTGGATTGTGTGTGTGTGTGTGTGTGTGTGTGTGTGTGTGTGTGTGTGTGTGAATGTGTGAGTGACTGTGCGCGCACGCGCTGTCGCAGGCATGCCCTGTAACATTATGTGATTGTCTTATCATTTTAAATCATTCACTAATCGAGCAGTCGCTCGGCAACAGCTACAGTTAGCAAATAATGTTGCGAGAATGTAAAAGGTGAACGACCTGTGACGTAACTTGTTTATTGTCGAAGCGCCGTCAGAGATGCAGTGAGTTATTGACTTTGAAAACCGCGGCGCGAAAAACAGGCAGAAGAAGAACACTTTTACACATTTTTTTTTGGAGGTACGAGATACTCTCGATGAACACTTACTCATTCTTCTCTTGTCTCTTGTGTCGGACGCGCATGTCTTGCCGCCGTATTATTATCGTTAAAAATAATATTGTTTTTGTGAAAAGTGAATGTGTAATACTAAAAGTGCCTAGCAGTAGATTTATTGTGCGACGTGTATGTGAAAACGTCGAAGAAATTGTTTTCATTAAGAGAAGTGCCAGTCAAAACGGCATCCATGTTAAATCCTTCATTGCAGTGTAAGTTCGTCTATTAATTGCCATAAATTCAGAGTAAAATGGAACTGGTGTATGGACTATTTATTTAATATAGAATCTATGTCTCACTCCTTCATGAAGTTATTTAATTTTCTTTATGTTTCTGCCAAATAGAGAGTTCAGTCACGAATTCTTTCGTCGAGTTCGGACGGAAGTTGCATGCGGCGAAATACTTTCTCCGCGCCATATTCTACTGGTAAATGCATGATAAACTACGGTCCCTTAGGAAATTCATGTTGAGCTATCCAAAATAATTATATTTTGAATAGGCATTTACTCTCCTATGCAATGCAACTTCCGACTGATCAGACGACGAACGGGGACATTTATAACTGTATGTTTATGTATACACATTATGTAAACATATCGTTATAGCCCGTCACTTTGAATGTGCTGTGTGCCTATTTTGCCCAGCAAAATTCTGAAAAGAAGCTTAATGAAGTTTTACAGTAATGAACTGCAAGAAACATATACGATCTTGTGCTTAATGCTGTATACAAAGCAATTAGTGCATAGTTACTATCGTAGTGGGGTGTGGCAACAGTTTTAGTACTATAAAC
This sequence comes from Schistocerca cancellata, assembly GCF_023864275.1. Taxonomy (NCBI): domain Eukaryota; kingdom Metazoa; phylum Arthropoda; class Insecta; order Orthoptera; family Acrididae; genus Schistocerca; species Schistocerca cancellata. The sequence goes on from NC_064634.1 coordinate 217,467,092, forward strand.
TATGTACAGATAGTCACGTTCTGAATAATAGTAACTGAAAACCAAGGCTAATATCCACAGCTACAAACCATATAAAAGAAGAATTATTTAGGAAGACAATCCAAAGCTTTTTCGTTTATATGATGCTGATTAATTATTGGTGCTTTTACAAGGGTTTTACATAGTTATCAATCAAACAGATCCTAATATTCTCAGTTTCTGAAACGTTAATATTTTAATCATTATTTTACCTTACTGGACGAAATTCTGTAAACAGATTCTTGAAATCAATGTGAAACTTGTTTCTGCCATGGTCATGTATGAAAAAGTTCCAATGGATACCGATAATGAAAGGTAAATGGCATCTGACTTGATTGGGGAAATGGTTACAGAACATTGACCAACAAAACTTTATTAACTATGAGTGCATTTCGCGTGACAGTGAACAGTGTTCTGAAATCCACTCATACATGACAATAGAGAGTAACAGTAATTTCAGTGCATTTTCCATTCTTATTATGTCCATTCTGTATTTCTTTTACATTATCTAAAATTTCATTGCAGGTCTAACATGGGCACCACTAAATTTACAGACACAGACATAGGTATATATTGGAAATTTCTCTTACTAATTAACTTTTGATATTTATGCTAATGCCCCATGATGTTGTTGCTGTTATCACTGCTATTATGTGAGAAAAGCTATAAATATCATTTACGGCTCGTTCTGTAGCTGTTATGCATGCCAGATGTAGTTTCAGTTTCGAAGGCGTCAACTGTTCTCTGTTTATTATCTGGGCTAAAAATTAAAGACTGCTGTTAGTTGTTACCAATCTCTGTTTTCTTTTCCTTTTTCTTTCCTGCCTCATGTCACCTTCCTTCGCTGTTGGTCTGGTAATTAGAATAAAACTAACAACTCACAGCCCAATAAACAATAATTTAATGTCACGCAACGGAATAACGGCTAATTAGAAGCAAAGTGTTGGAAAGTGACTTGAGGAAGCGCATGTGGCATTCTGATACATCACACAGAATTTGATTTCGATGTGATTCAACACTGAAAGGAGTATCGTGCTTTTCTCATTATTCAAATTTTATTATTTGGAAAGGAGCTCTGTATCTTTGCACAAATCGTGAGATATTTCCATAATTTATAATGACTGTGTTTTATTTCTCAAGACAAAGTTAACTGGTTCGACAATTATTGATCCCCGAATACGAAATAGCGTGAGAGGCACTCACTTGAGAAGGAACTGACCTTAACGTTGATGATAAAGGAAAAAAACTATTTTCACCTATTCCTGATAGTTATCCAAAGAAAATATGCCCCTCTGTTACATGCCGTTCACTACTATCAAATACCAGTAACAGAGTTGGGAAGTATCCCTGGCTGACACAGAACTGAGAACCTCTGAAACTCTTATTCAATTCAAAAACCACTATCAGTTGTGATGACAAAAACTTCCCTTTCTTAAATGCGCTGAAGTAAACCCAACTGAAGACGATTAACCACAAAACTAATGCATTTTGACACTCTCTTCCCAAAGAATATTCTGATCAGCATGTCCGCTAAATTACCTAGTTCAGCCATAAGTGATAGGAAAACACCTGTGCTAGTGAAAAATCTCCTCTGTCCTTAATAGTGTGGGGGAGAGATCTGTTGAGTTTAAAAATGACCAACGAAAATCTCTGACTCCCATTGCAAATGTCATCCTTGCCTGAGCAGTCTCCTTCTCTGTTATATCTAGCCCCACACTATCCAAGGAACGGTGCCTAGATTTTAAAAAGTTGGGGAGGAAGATGAATTCGTTGGTTTTGAAACGACCAACTTCTCTCTCGCTTGAGGCCTCGCTTTCTTTATCTTTCTCATAGCTTGTTCCCTACTCTGTCGTATATAAAATGATGTTGATCAGAGGATGGTTTTTCTGTTTAAAAAAGTGGAGAGGGAAAGTTTCATTGCATTTGAAATGGGCAACCACTCTTCATTGCAGGCTTCTCTATTTTCTTTCCATGTAATTGTCTGTTCACTTCTATGTTATGTCTAAAACGACGACGCCTAGGGAACGGTCACTCTGTTTAAAAATTAGAGGCGGAAAGGTTAATGGGAGTCGAAATTCCGAGCCAACTTTCTCGAGCCGTATCTGTTATGGCCCGTTTCCTTTTTTGTCTCCTTGCTACGTCAGTTTTCACCCACACATCATTCAATGAACATCACTCTTGTACCACAGGATAAATGACGGTATCCACAGGAATAAATGGAATAACGCACCAAGCTTGGTCCATCTTCTTCCCAGACTTTTTAGGGCATCGTTGCTAGTAGAAAATGTACTGTGGCAGACTCGACAACGATTCAGCAAACATGGCGAGCAAGTGTCAAATTTAGAGAAATTATATAAAAAGAACTGATGGACACGTTTTATTACCCAACAGTTCCAGAAAAAATGGGCCAATTTTGTCTCTCAGGTAGGAAGGCACTCTTGAACATTATTTTATAGCTGATGAAGAGGAGACATAACACTCCTCAAGTAACATATGCACAAACACATAAAGACAAAACATGAACATGAAAAATACACATAGCGCTACCTTCAAAAATCCAAAAAATAATATCTGACATAAAGAGAAAACAACAATAAAAAACCCGTAATGAATACAGAAAGAAATGAAAACCACACTGTGTCACAAGTAAAGTGTCGTGCAAGTACATACCGTAAGTAATGCAGGAAATGAAATGGCAACTCAAAAGAATGAAATACACAGGGGCTTATTCAGTTAAAACTTCCAGGCTAAGAGGCCGTGGTGGATGTATAAAGCTGCGTCTTAAAGTTCGCCTTCAGATGGGCGAGACATCTTGGAAGATGTTGGAGACGAGACGTTAGGAAGCAGTTTTATCCAACCACCACGGCCTCTTAGCCTCGAAGTTTTAACTGAAGAAGACGCTGGTCGTGAACGCCTATATTGTGTGATTACACAGCGGCCTGTTCAATTAATATGAAATTTGCCATCATTATACAAGAATATGATGAAGAAGAGTTAATGGATCCAGTGTGTGTATCATGCTTCAGTTACTTGTAAAATTACAGTGGGTAATGTTCATAGAAGGGCAATTACTACGATTTGAAAAACAATGTTTATACAGGTGGATACAAGAAAAGTACACAAAGTGTTAACTTCACACGAATAACTGAAGTATTCAGTAGCTGTATACTTTCCCAATAATACAAAATATTTACAAAAAATTGTAGTATAATTTCCAATAAACAAGTTAGGTACATAATGACATGAAAGCGAAACATAAAAATTATAGCAGTGTTCTCAAACAATATGGTTTATACGACATGATACCAAAAAACTCAAGTTAGTTCAAAACATTCTTAGATGCAGAACATAATTATTGTTACCAGTTGACTAACTTTACTTTATATATTTAAATATACACTCCTGGAAATTGAAATAAGAACACCGTGAATTCATTGTCCCAGGAAGGGGAAACTTTATTGACACATTCCTGGGGTCAGATACATCACATGATCACACTGACAGAACCACAGGCACATAGACACAGGCAACAGAGCATGCACAATGTCGGCACTAGTACAGTGTATATCCACCTTTCGCAGCAATGCAGGCTGCTATTCTCCCATGGAGACGATCGTAGAGATGCTGGATGTAGTCCTGTGGAACGGTTTGCCATGCCATTTCCACCTGGCGCCTCAGTTGGACCAGCGTTCGTGCTGGACGTGCAGACCGCGTGAGACGACGCTTCATCCAGACCCAAACATGCTCAATGGGGGACAGATCCGGAGATCTTGCTGGCCAGGGTAGTTGACTTACACCTTCTAGAGCACGTTGGGTGGTACGGGATACATGCGGACGTGCATTGTCCTGTTGGAACAGCAAGTTCCCTTGCCGGTCTCGGAATGGTAGAACGATGGGTTCGATGACGGTTTGGATGTACCGTGCACTATTCAGTGTCCCCTCGACGATCACCAGTGGTGTACGGCCAGTGTAGGAGATCGCTCCCCACACCATGATGCCGGGTGTTGGCCCTGTGTGCCTCGGTCGTATGCAGTCCTGATTGTGGCGCTCACCTGCACGGCGCCAAACACGCATACGACCATCATTGGCACCAAGGCAGAAGCGACTCTCATCGCTGAAGACGACACGTCTCCATTCGTCCCTCCATTCACGCCTGTCGCGACACCACTGGAGGCGGGCTGCACGATGTTGAGGCGTGAGCGGAAGACGGCCTAACGGTGTGCGGGACCGTAGCCCAGCTTCATGGAGACGGTCGCGAATGGTCCTCGCCGATACCCCAGGAGCAACAGTGTCCCTAATTTGCTGGGAAGTGGCGGTGCGGTCCCCTACGGCATTGCGTAGGATCCTACGGTCTTGGCGTGCATCCGTGCGTCGCTGCGATCCGGTCCCAGGTCGACGGGCACGTGCACCTTCCGCCGACCACTGGCGACAACATCGATGTACTGTGGAGACCTCACGCCCCACGTGTTGAGCAATTCGGCGGTACGTCCACCCGGCCTCCCGCATGTCCACTATACGCCCTCGCTCAAAGTCCGTCAGTTGCACATACGGTTCACGTCCACGCTGTCGCGGCATGCTACCAGTGTTAAAGACTGCGATGGAGCTCCGTATGCCACGGCAGACTGGCTGACACTGACGGCGGCGGTGCACAAATGCTGCGCAGCTAGCGCCATTCGACGGCCAACACCGCGGTTCCTGGTGTGTCCGCTGTGCCGTGCGTGTGATCATTGCTTGTACAGCCCTCTCGCAGTGTCCGGAGCAAGTATGGTGGGTCTGGCACACCGGTGTCAATGTGTTCTTTCTTCCATTTCCAGGAGTGTATTTACTTTATATTATTTTTTATATATTATATATGATATTATTTATTAAATAAATATATTTACTTTATATATTTAAATATTATTTGTGGAAGTATTAAAGGAGACAGATCGTCCAATTGCATTCAAATCATGATAAAAATGATTCCAAAATGACAAAAAATTTAGTGAAGTAGACATGTCACTCAGTGTTGTGAACCTAAATGTATGTTTGCATTCATGATGCAAGAGAAAAAATGAAAACACATTTAAAATGTTTTAGTTTTATTTCCCGACCATGTCCTTGTAGGCATATTGTAGAATCGGGTATATCCTCTGAAGAAGGCTGAATTACCTTTACCTAGGTAAAGGTTGGTTTCACTACCGCAATTGAGGCTGATAGTTTCTTATATATTAGATTATAACGATTGCTGACTGGGTTGCAATGTTGAAAGTACTATAACAGGAAAGGACCACTGCACTGGAAGTTCTGGATGATGGACAAGTGTTCAAGAATCACAGCACCAGCCGCCTCCAGCCTTATCTCTGAAGTATTCTGAAGTTTCCACTGCAGCATTCTCCATCACAACCTTACACCACATGGACACTAAGACTTGTTTGCTGTCACCGTAGCCACCAATTGTTGATGATGACTTCCATAATGTCAGATTAAGTCAGCCATGTGGGACTTGACGCGTAAATGATTGCTATATTCCCATTCATAATATGTTGCCTATGTGACAAGCATGACAGTTAGTGTCCAAACCAGGTTGTCCAGGCACAAAACTGTACACCTTGCCTTTATGTAGTGGTTGCCAATGAACTGTGATTCTATTTTTAAATTAATGTGACTCGTTATCAACGTAGTGCAATCATGACTTGGCAGCATAGTTCTTCATATTATATGACACACTGGCTTCGCCTTAGCACCCATCAAACACCATTTTCTGCACTGCAATTAACAGTGTTTGCAGAGGTAGTATTGTTCGGCACATAATGGGTCAGCTTGCCCGGTGGCCCATTTGTTATGGTTCCCTTGGGTCTGCAGCAGCTCTCAAGGTCTCATTTGCATGGGAGCAGCATCGCTTACTGCGAAGACAAGGCGGTGCAGGCAAAGCCATCCAAACAACTGCATTCTGACCATTGGCTGCATCGACGACCTGGCATTCTCTGCAGTAGCCCAAGTGTGGAGCACAGGATTAGGGGGTCCACCCCTCAGCCATTCGCTCCGTCAGTGATCCCTCGTAGGGGCGCCTCTCATGAACACCACACCACCGGAGCCGAATACCTACGCAGCCTCGCAGAGCAGCTCCTAGGTGCCTCGCTCAACCTGCTGATGTCCATCATTCACTTCCGGTCTTGTGGCTTCATAACAGTTATAATAGGTTCATGTACGACATCAGAAACTTGTAGTTACCTTTATCCTAACATTAGCGAGGCTCTTGTGTTACCATACTCTTCCTAATTTTACAAAATTTGGAGATTTTTACAAAGTTTCTTATTGTAATCTACATTGAAAGAAAGCCACTCACTTCTTACATCATGCCGGCCGAAGTGGCCGTGCGGTTAAAGGCGCTGCAGTCTGGAACCGCAAGACCGCTACGGTCGCAGGTTCGAATCCTGCCTCGGGCATGGATGTTTGTGATGTCCTTAGGTTAGTTAGGTTTAACTAGTTCTAAGTTCTAGGGGACTAATGACCTCAGCAGTTGAGTCCCATAGTGCTCAGAGCCATTTGAACCATCTTACATCATATCTACTGACTTGATCTAAACTGGATGGAAGAAGGAAGTATAAAAGGCGTTCCAGTGAATATTAATCTCTACCATCATTCTCGTGCGTAAAAAAGGGAGAGAGAGAGTGAGACAGATACTCATTCCACCTTCGCCTCATGTACACATTATTTCTTACTCAGTTCTATTTATGCTAGCCAAATATCATAGCCAATTTTTCCGTCTCATATCCTATATGTGGTTCTGAGTACACAAGACGGGTTGCTAACGCAACTACTTAGAGCTGAAGATAACCAATTGTGATCGAAATATGTAATATAACTAAAATGTGCAAGTGAGACAGAACAAAAATGAACGTTATCTTAAAGATCTATAAAGTTGCTGAATCTCTCGAGACAACTAGTCGACTATAGCTAAATTGTAATTATTTTATCTACGAAAAAAGCGACAGCAGTTTGTTTCCTTCTCCCGTTTCTGGCAATGGCGCGGTGCGTGTAGAAGTGTCTTCTTTGTATTATTTTTTGCCAATAATGATGTTTCAAACTTGGTTTCATTTTGTAGAAGACTAAACTCTCAGTTACCCTGTTTTAACTGTACAATGCAAGTAATTACTGACAATTTAAATTAAGCTGAAAGCGACTTGCTTGGTGATGCAATGATCGAGCGCCATATGCACTTTATCGTTACTTATTGTATTATTATAAAGTCAAACTTGCATCAAACGTTTTCCTAACCAATAACGACTATTTTGGCTTCAATTTAATTTTAGATGTAAAAGCCAATGTACTTGGTTTATTTAAAGCGAAAAATAATAATTGCATTCTCCTTTTTTTCCGCCTTTGAATGTAATCTTTCCGTTTGAGACATCATGAGACACTTGAACTGGAAACGTAATCAAATAACACGAAAGTAGCTATTTCACCCCTGTCTCTCTCTATCCATCTCCATTCACACTTCTCTGTCCATCATCCCATCCTAATAGCAACTTGACGGTTCTTATCCCACTGTATTTATTTTCAGATAGTAATTAACATGAGCACCAAGTGTGACGGCTTAAAGTCAAGTGTTGGCAAGCTGGTGGTGACCGACAGAGCAGAGAGGGCTGTGATACGGCGTCAGGCAATTGCACGCTGACCGACCCCTCTCCAGGACGACAACGCGACAGCAGCGGCCTCTATGCGAAGAGGACATAAGCGACGCGCCCGACTGGTTGCGACCCAGTTGAAGAGCAGCTTCAAGATTGGCGAGCTCTATAGCAGCATCGACGCTAGTTACTTTGCTTGTACAATTTATGTATCGTGGACTTAGGAATGTTTGTACTGAAGAATATTGCCTATTTAGTATGTCGCCCTTTGCTTGCGACAAATCTAACACAAAGTTAAGTATTGTGTTTTTCTTTTGTAATAAAGCACATTAATACGATTTGTTTGAATGCTGTCTAGTGATCCGAGAAAGCAGGATTCCTCGACACCCCCTATTTGACGACTAGGCTGGATTTATCACTTGGCGAAGAGAAGGTGAACGACTCCCATAGCGAAAACCAGCGCCAACAGCCACCACAGATTCTCTGTTTTCTTTTGGCGTGGGATTTTGTGGTTTGCTGGCACCTTACGTCTACCTTGTCTTTTCTTTCCAGGGGTACGTTTTCATCTTTAATGGTGTCTTATAGTGTTTTTGCTAATCAGTGTTTTCAGGTGGGCGTTGCAGAAATTTTCTCCGCTTGTGTGCTTATTTTTATTGCTTGTCTTGTCTGTTTATTACATTTGCGCAAGCGATAGATGCAACGCACCTAACACAGATGTCTCATTTCAGACCCAGCAGATCGCCACGCTGCTAAACACGATACTGCAGCTACTCGCCAACAAAGCCACGAGTACAGTGCAACAGGCAACAACCGTAGCTCCGAGTGCGCTACCGCCTGTTTGCCAGTTTAACAAAAAAGACGAAGAGTGGCTCGAGTGATTGCAACGATTTGATGCCCGCGTAATTGCTCACAACGTAACAGGTTCTGTGAAACTACATTGCTTTTTGTCAAAGGTAAGAAGTGCAGTGTTTCGCCTCATTTAGAAATTGTTCCTTAACGCCACTCCGAGTGAACTTTCCTATGATCAGGTTGTAGATTCGCTAACTCACTATTATGACGAACAAACTGAATGCGGTGGCAGCTAGGTACCATTTCTTTCATTGCAATAAAAGGTCAGAACAAACTTATCGCGAGTGGGTAACATATTTGCAGGGTATGACAAGGAAATTTAAATTCGGATGTGCTTGTTGTGTTGCATGATGCGATCGTGTACAATGTAATTGATGTCAGACTTAGACAACTGATTTTGAAACAGTCAGATCCATCATCCCAGCACGTAGTGCAAATACTAGATCAGTACGATTCAGATTCCGTAGCGGCCGATAAAATTGAGCAGCCACCCAATTGTCGGGTTGAGTCGTCTCTAGCTCATGACTGGCCCGTTAGGCAGCAATTGCTCACGGGCGCTATGCCGTGTAAACAGTCCCCTACACAGGCGAACAGAATTAAGTCATGCCCTCGGTGCTATTCACGACACACACCCTAAGACTGCCCGTCCAGAGAGGCCCAGTGTTACGCGTGTGACAAGAAAGGTCACGTACAGCCCGTATGTTTGCAATGGAACAAACATAAGGATTCCGCCCATTCACAAAAATCTAATCACAAGGCCAATGTAATCGATACAGTGTACTCAAAGCCTGCTGCGGGCATTAGCAAAACTAGCAAGCGAAATGTTTTTTCAGTATGACGCCAGTCCAACAAACTTCTTGTTCATTTAGTATTAGTGGAAAACGTGTGAAATCTCAGTTCTCTGTTACGTTGCTAAATCGTAACACATATGTACTGTTGGCTCCCCACGCCTGTCTAAAATTAGCATGCACCTGACGGCTGACATTCCCATTCTAGGAAAATATACAGGGCTATTACAAATGATTGAAGCCATTTCATAAATTCACTGTAGCTCCATTCATTGACATATGGTCACGACACACTACAGATACGTAGAAAAACTCATAAAGTTTTGTTCGGCTGAAGCCGCACTTCAGGTTTCTGCCGCCAGAGCGCTCGAGAGCGCAGTGAGACAAAATGGCGACAGGAGCCGAGAAAGCGTATGTCGTGCTTGAAATGCACTCACATCAGTCAGTCATAACAGTGCAACGAAACTTCAGGACGAAGTTCAACAAAGGTCCACCAACTGCTAACTCCATTCGGCGATGGTAATCGCAGTTTAAAGCTTCTGGATGCCTCTGTAAGGGGAAATCAACGGGTCGGCCTGCAGTGAGCGAAGAAACGGTTGAACGCGTGCGGGCAAGTTTCACGCGTAGCCCGCTGAAGTCGACGAATAAAGCAAGCAGGGAGCTAAACGTACCACAGCCGACGGTTTGGAAAATCTTACGGAAAAGGCTAAAGCAGAAGCCTTACCGTTTACAATTGCTACAAGCCCTGACACCCGATCACAAAGTCAAACGCTTTGAATTTTCGGCGCGGTTGCAACACCTCATGGAAGAGGATGCGTTCAGTGCGAAACTTGTTTTCAGTAATGAAGCAACATTTTTTCTTAATGTTGAAGTGAACAGACACAATGTGCGAATCTGGGCGGTAGAGAATCCTCACGCATTCGTGCAGCAAATTCGCAATTCACCAAAAGTTAACGTGTTTTGTGCAATCTCACGGTTTAAAGTTTACGGCCCCTTTTTCTTCTGCGAAAAAAACGTTACAGGACACATGTATCTGGACATGCTGGAAAATTGGCTCATGCCACAACTGGAGACCGACAGCGCCGACTTCGTCTTTCAACAGGATGGTGCTCCACCGCACTTCCATCATGATGTTCGGCATTTCTTAAACAGGAGATTGGAAAACCGATGGATCGGTCGTGGTGGAGATCATGATCAGCAATTCATGTCATGGCCTCCACGCTCTCCCGACTTAACCCCATGCGATTTCTTTCAGTGGGGTTATGTGAAAGATTCAGTGTTTAAACCTCCTCTACCAAGAAACGTGCCAGAACTGCGAGCTCGCATCAACGATGCTTTCGTACTCATTGATGGGGACATGCTGCGCCGAGTGTGGGAGGAACTTGATTGTCGGCTTGATGTCTGCCGAATCACTAAAGGGGCACATATCGAACGTTTGTGAATGCCTAAAAAAACTTTTTGAGTTTTTGTATGTGTGTGCAAAGCATTGTGAAAATATCTCAAATAATAAAGTTATTGTAGAGCTGTGAAATCGCTTCAATCATTTGTAATAACCCTGTACTTTGCCTGCCACGTATTGTTCATATTCGTGAACTCTGACTTTCACTCTGCTACAATCACGAGATTGCGCGTACATATTTGGCCTTGATTCGTTTGATTTGTTTGGCTTTCAAATTCAGGACAACGTGTTGTCAGTGCATTCAATGCCAAAGACAGTGTAGCTAGTTTGCCGAAAGAACTCCCTGAACTCTTTTCAGACTCGCTGCTGAACTTAAAGAATTGCAAGATAGCGGAGCTATTGCGCCCATACAAGCAAGTCAGTGGGCAAGTCCACTGGGTTTGCTCCCCAAACCTACAGGTCGCATTCACTTCTGTGTTGGCTTTAAGTCTACACTCAACCTACAAAATATTGATTGATACTTATCCACTACCACGCCCAGAGGATCTCATGGACAGATAGACAGATTAGGTGCTTGTCTCTACCTTTAAAAGATTGATTTGCGCGACGCATACCTTCAAATACTATTAGATCAAGAATTCCAAAAAGTGTGCGTTGGGAACACTTATTTGAGTTTATTTAAATATTTGATTTTGCCTTTTGGCAGTGCTTCCGAATGTGTTATCTCATGCAGGACTAAAATGTAGATTGGACAAGTGTGATTCTTTTCTTTTTTTTTTTTTTAGCCTGGGTTGCAGTATCTAGGCCGTGTCATGAACAGTAAGGTGTACATCCTTTGTTAGCCATACGTGACCTGAAACTTCCTGGCAGATTAAAACTGTGTGCCGGACCGAAACTCGAACTCGGGACCTTTGCCTTTCACGGGCAAGTGCTCTACCAACTGAGCTACCAAAGCACGACTCACGCCCCGTCCTCAGAGCTTTACTTCTGCCAGTACCTCGTCTCCTACCTTCCAAACTTTACAGAAGCTCTCCTGCGAACCTTGCAGAACTAGCACTCCTGAAAGAAAGGAGATAGAAGACGAGGTAGTGGCAGAAGTAAAGCTTTGAGGAAGGGTCGTTAGTAGTGCTTGGGTAGCTCAGTTGGTAGAGCACTTGCCAGCGAAAGGCAAAGGTCCCGAGTTCGAGTCTCCGTCCACCACACAGTTTTAATCTGCCAGGAAGATTCATATCAGCGCACACTCCGCTGCAGAGTGAAAATCTCATTCTGCATACGTGACCTGCCAGTTTCTCGCAATGTTACAGAATGACAGTCAGTATCAGGGAAAATGAACTATTACAATCCTTTCATACCGAATGCTGCACATATCGCAGCTCCATTGCAACGCTTGCGTCACAAGAACGTCCCCTTTGTTTGGACAGATGAGTACCAAGAAATTTTTCAAAAACTTAAAAATGCATTGCTCAGGGATCGATGCTTGGTTCACTTTGATCCTGACAAACCAGTTGTGTTGCAAGCTGACGCTTCCTCTTACAGAATCGGTTGCAGTGCTTTCGCACAGATTTATTGATAAAGACAGGCCTGATGCTTTCGCATCAAAAGTGTAACTATTCAGTGTAACTATTCAGAAATAGAGAAAGAGGCATTGGCTATTGAGTATGGTGTCACCAAATTCTACCACTATTTATATGGCTGAAAACTCTACTTAGTAACGGATCACGAGCCATTGCAGTCCTTGTTTCATCTGATGAAGCCGGTACCCGTACGAACTGCCCAAAAATTGCAAAGATGGACTTAGTTGTTGTCGCAATGCCAGTACGAAATTGGGTATCATCCGACAGCTCAACATGGTAATGCGGACACACTTTCACGTCATCCGTAGGGCCCTGATGCAGACTTCCCTGATACAGGCTTTGACGCTTCTACTGCATCTTATTGTCACGTCGATGCTCAAGATTCGGAATTGCTTCAACCCTTTCCTCTGAACCATAGGAAAATTGCATAGCCGGCTGAAGCTCATACTGATATGAACGTTTGCCTAAGCTACATTCGCAGATCTTGGCCTAGCCCATTGCATAGCATAAATAACCCTGTAGTGAGCCGATACTATCCACTTCGGCCTAGCCTCGTTATACAGAGGAATGGTTCTTGTTCAAAATGACAGGACAGTCACGTGTGTTGATCCCCAAGGCTTTACAAAAAGAAATGTTGCAGTTACTTCACCAAGGACACTGGGGGATTGTTTGTACGAAATAGTTAGCGTATCCACAATATTCTTGGCAGGGTACGGACATCCAAATAGAACAGATGACGTCAAAGTGTCACGCATGTGCGGACATTCAGACCGATCCACCACAAAAATTCTCTGCTTGGCGTAATTCGCAATCACCATGTCAACGTATGCACATAAACTTTGCGGGACTTTTTTGGAACAGTCGTTGGTTGATACTGGTAGACTCTTACAGCAAGCTTCCTTTTGCTGTGCCAATGGACTCGACAACATCACGTAGCACAGTTCAAGCGTTGTCCTCTACTTTTTGCCTCGAAGGTTTGTCAGAAGTCATAGTGTTGGACAACGGCCCTTAGTTCACGTCAAATGAATTTGAAACATTATGCGGATGCAACGGCGTACAGCATCTAACTAGTGCACCGTTCCATACACAGTCAAACGGCAAAGGGGAACGTTTTGTCAGAACCTTCAAGCATCAGCTGGTCAAACTTCGCACCGCACACACAAGGGATCAAGCAATGCAACTCTTTCTCGCTTCCTATCGTTTGCAGCCACGAGATGGATCATCGTCGGCGGAATTGCTTCACGGCCGCCGCCATCGGACACTGCTCCACCCTTCTCGGCATCCGGCGCCGAAGAAAGCCTGCAAGTATCGTTTCGCGTCGCATGATATTGTATTCTTCAGGGTTTTTAGCGCCAGCAGAAAATGGGTGCGAGGCGAGATCTTTTGTCGACTTCGTGCATGCATGTATCTCATTTCAGGCCCAGACGGATTGCAGCGCCAACATCACAAACAAATTCGGCAATGTGCGCGGTGATCCTTCGATATCTCTTCCGCCAGATTCAAGGATCCCCAGGTCAGCGCGGCCACTGCAGCCGCCAGAATGGGTCATCGCGATACCGCGGGACGACCCCATGGAGAGAGCCTTCGTATCCCCCGCCTCCTCTCACCCTACCTATGGAGCTGTACCCGCTCATCAGAGCAGCCGACGCCTTCAACATCTCATGGACCTCAGGGTGTGGATGCGTACCCTTCCGTGCGTTTCCATCAGAGCGAAGGCCGGATGGCAGGGTATGACTGGAAGTCTGACGTCCCCTGCAGCGACAGCTTCCAATCCATCATGGTGTCCACGCTCCTGCTGCTCCGCCTTTATCGAGCTCACTATACAATGACAGTCCGTCGTTTTTTGGGGGGGAGGAGGGATGTTACGGCGTAGCTTCTTTGACACATATTTTGATACATATTTCACCTACGCCTTTAATAAATTTCGCTCTGCAGCTTATTTTTCACGTATCACAATATTTATGACGTCTTTCCCCTGAGCTATGCGTCGTACAAAGGTATAATTTTACAGGTAGATTCAGTGGCATATGTGGATAGTCTGCGAAATGTGTTGGCAATAGAGTTAGTAGTAAAGAAGTAATAAGTTAAAACGTCATACATGATGCGGTAAATTTTCACGCATCTCAGTATATATCTGAACTATACGTCGTACAATCGAGTAACTTTGCAGTGCATTCAGTTGTATATAGGATTACTGCCCGCAAAATGTGTCGCGAATAGAGTTAGTAGTAAAGAAATAATAAATTAATAACTCACGCCTGCTGGGGCAGTTTAACTGTGAAAATGTAGTAAGCGATAAACTTTTTCTCCTTTCATTGTTTTGTCGGGAGTGTCAGCGAGAAATGGTTTCGTAAAGGTTTGAAATTAAGTTTGTTGCAGTGCAATAGTAGGTCCTCTCACTCTCAAACACACTTCTTTTTCACTCCCACCCCCACTCCTTGGATAGAAAGTTGGTTCTTACCCCAACAGTACTTCTTTCCAGACACCAAGTAACATGCGAATTAGGTTGTTTCAAATCGATTCAGAAATTTAAGACGTGATGTGACACTTCGTACATACATACATTTTGTAATGCTAAGGGTTTCCTTCTACCCAAATTTTCATCCCACACTTGAACATTTCTCTTATTTCTGTCACTGCTTCTTCGATGTATAGATTAAAGACTAGGTGCGGAAGACTACATCCCCGTCTTAGATCTTTAACTGGAACACTTCGTTTTTCGTCTTCCATTCTTATTGTTCGCTCTTGAATCTTGTACACAGCGTACGTTACCCATAATCCATCTTTTTCTACAGCTAAATCCTATTTATCTCAGAATATCGAACGTGTTGCACCATTTTACACTATCGAACGTCATTTAACGTCGAAAAATTCTATGAACATGTTTTGATTTTTCTTAATATTCCTTCATTACCAGTCGCAATGTCGGAACTGTCTTTCTGGTGTCCTTAGCTTTCCGAAAGACAAACTGATTTCTAATGGAACCTCATTTTTCTTTTCAATTCTCCTGTACATTTTGCTTGCAAGCTGACTGTGCGATAGTCCCGCACTTATTACCTTTATCAGCTCTTGCTATCTTTGGGATTGTGTGAATAATACTTTTTTCCGAACATACAATGTATCTCTCCAGAATCACAGACTTTACACTCCAACTTCAACGGTCGCTTGGTTGCCACCAACCCCAATGATTTCAGGAATACCGAAATAATGTCTTGTATGCCTTCTTTCTTATTTGATCTCAATCTTCAAAAGCTCTATTGAACTCTGATTATAATATCAAGTCCGTTCTGTGTTGCATATCGACTCCTATTTCTTTTTCAGTCGCCTTATCAAACAAGTACTCCCAATTGTACAGGCCTTCAGTGCACTCTTTCAACCTCTATCATCTCATCTCTGCGCTTTTACAACTACACCTACATCATCATGCATACTCTGCAAGCCACTATATGGTGCATTGCCGAGGATGCGTTGTATCTTGTAAGGTGGCAAGATTTTGCCACATACGTGCATAGTTTTGATAATTCCTATTTCATTTACTTAGTATTGGATCGTATTTTAAGTGGGGTTATAGAATTATTAATCATTTATTGGTTAATACTGAGCAGCCTCATACTACCATTTCTGTGGAGGTGCATGCTTTGAGTGTAATTTTGTTCTGACTCTGAACGGGGACCCTCGCGGTCTCCGAAAGCGACACGAGACAAGGGCTGCAGGCAGGGCAGTTTATGGCTCTGAAAAGAAGACTACCCCTCGAGAAGAACATGGAAAGGGGCTTCTCTCGGCAGCCTGCGATTGGTAAGGCAATGGTGATGAGACGATTCTAAAAGCATGGCATCTTCAAGCGCCGCCAACAGTCTTTTTTATCATGGAAGAACGCATGAGGAATGCCTGCCACAGTGGCCATTTAATAGTCACAGAAGTTCTCACAGCAGACTCCAAGGAGTATTTCCGCCAAAGACGCAGAAACGTGTCTGAATGGCTGAATTGTAGACGGAGGATTGGCCACAATTTATTCTAGAAGTTTCTACCGAACTGAGTAAGAGCTGAAGGCGGTGGGTTGACAGCTTCATGACTCGTAGAATGGGAGGTATTCCGTTTGTAAGGGGTGCGGTGATTGGCCACAAGGAGAGTTCACGATAATGAGGCGTGGTTTTCTGTAAAGTGGACACTGTGCGTCGAGGTCGCTCTCAGGTGTCGATAGAACACACTTCACTGGATAGCGTTTTGAGACACTGCTGTCAAGGAGTGAGGGAACAGTCGAACAGTGTTACCATTAGATTCGAATGTGCTGATGTTGCCACTAGGAGCGGCGTCATTCGTTTCTCTGTGAGGAGGGAAACGGACCTGTGCCTCTCTTTGGAGACGAGGCATTACGAAGTGCATCTATATGACCATACATTTGAGTCAAGTCTCTGCTCCTGGCTTTTGAACAAGCAGAATTTTCGATTCGTGTCCGGCATTGCTTGGAAGTAGCGCTGTTTCGCATCCACTGTGCAGTCGGAATTTTTAGCTACGCAAGGCACTTCGTATGCACGACTGCCAGCAACGCTGAGTACATCGGCGCTGCACAGTTCGTCTTCCCACTACTCAGTTCGGTGCTACACGCACCGCGGCTCGGTAGACAGAGAATCTTCAACAGTAAATGTACGAAGTTCCATTTATTTGATCGCAGAGTTCTTTACTGACAATGCCAGTCAGTTGAAGGCTTTCTTAACTACGATGCTAATCAGTATCAATTACTTAAGGTTTTCGTCATATAAACGAGAACACCGGGTCGAGTAATGCATGGTTTGCCAATCTCAAATTTATATTAATGAGTAGGAGTTAACGATCTATGTCTATACCTGTCCAACTGAGACATTTTTCTTTGATAGCTATTTTCATAATATATATATTTTATCAGTACCCAGTTGTTCTACTTTTCCTAGGATTAGACTCCAACTACCGATCCTGATTGAGTTAATAGTGGAGTATCATCATAACTTGGAGAAGGAATCCACATGTTATTCCCGGTTGCAAGTTTTCAGAAACAGAGCTAATTTAATTCATTTTTTAGGCGAACCACATCGTCGCGAAAGGAAAACGACTATCTATATGACTCCGTAGGAGCCCAATTTCCTCCTGCCTTAATCTTCGTGATCCTTACGCGAAATGTACGTTGGCGACTGCTGAACTGTTCTGCAGTGAACTTTATATGCCGGTTCTCCAAATTTTCTCAGCAATGTTTAGCGAAAGAAAGTAGTCTTCTCTCCGGGGATTCCCATTTCAGTTCACGAATCGTCTCTGTAATACTCGCCTGTTGATCGATCCTACCAATAACAAAGATAGCAGCACACCCTTGAATTGCTTCTATATCTTTCTTTAATCCGACCTGGTGGTGATCCCACACACCGAACAGTACTGAATAATTAGTTGACGTAGTTTTCTGTGCGCGGTCTCTTTCACAGAGGAGCTCTACTTTCGCAAAATTCCATCAATAGACCGAAGTCGACCAAGCCACTTACCTACCATCGTCCTTACGTGCTCGTTCCATTTCACACCGCTTTACAAATATCTAACTATGAATTACACACTGGGACTTTGTCCCGAATTTTCAAAGCCAAATGGAGAGTGGGAAATGTACAAACTAATCAACATGAAGTCTAGCATTCCACCAAAAAAAAATGTAACCGCTTGGATGAAATCAGGTTAGTTAAGAAAAACTTAATCAGTGAAGTGAGAGAAAACTGAAATATCTCACGAACAGCTACTATCTATGCAAATAATAATACGCTTATTTCTGCCAAATTGCCGTGAAAGTTCAAAGTAAAATTGCAATAATCCAAGAAATTAGAAATTTTATATTGTGGTTTCTATAGTCAGTTATTGAAAGTGTACTTTTCGTGCAGAGTTATGTATGGTAAGGTTCGCATTGTAGACATTTTGAACTCACATGTTGCTTTGGTTCATGGAATGTTGTTCTATCGCTAATAAGGCTGTAAAAGCCATGGACTTTCGTTCCGGTAATCACTTGTTTCATATTGAAATTTTCCTTCGCCCATGTTCGGTCGATTATGGTCTCTTTGCCGTAAAATTCTGGAGGTATGTCTTCCATTTTTCCGCCAACGTCTTTAGCAGATTTTTCAAAGTGTTGATATTAGGTAGCATCAGATTCGTCCACCGGTCTTCAATGAAGAAGGATTCTCTCGCTAGGAAGGGTACGAGTCTCGATCGCGTGGTCTTGGACACTCCGATCACTTTCCTTATACTGGTCGCCATTATTCTTTCTGGTTTTGTTACGTTTTTTGCCGTGTGTGGTACGATGGTTTCTATGCTGTATGTCCTCCCCCCATGAACCATGGACCTGGCCGCTGGTGGGGAAGCTTGCGTGCCTCAACGATGCAGATAGCCGTACCGTAGGTGCAACCACAACGAAGAGGTTCTGTTGAGAGGCCTTGTAATATTAACCAAAACGGCCT
The DNA here is from genome assembly GCF_023864275.1 of Schistocerca cancellata. Taxonomy (NCBI): domain Eukaryota; kingdom Metazoa; phylum Arthropoda; class Insecta; order Orthoptera; family Acrididae; genus Schistocerca; species Schistocerca cancellata. The sequence continues at coordinate 217,485,788 of NC_064634.1, forward strand.
TGTAATATTAACCAAAACGGCCTTGCTGTGATGGTACTGCGAACGGTTGAAAGCAAGGGGAAATTACAGCCTTAATTTTTCCCGCAGGCTTGCAGCTTTACTGTATGGTTAAATGATAGTGGCGTCCTCTTGGGTAAAACATTCCAGAGGTAAAATGGTCCCCCATTCGGACCTCCGGACGGGGCTACTAGGGAGGACGTCGTTATCAGGAGAAAGAAAACTGGCGTTCTACGGATTGGAGCGTGGAATGTCAGCTCCCCTAATAGGATAGGTAGATTAGAAAATTTAAAAAGAGAAATGGATAGGTTAAAATTAGATAGAGTGAACATAGTTGAATCTGAGTTAGAATATTTAAATAAGAATACTGATTAATGACTCCACAAGTAATTAGAGGAAATCATAGCTCAAGGGTTAAATGACATAGTGGTTGATAAAGAGGGAGTATCGTAGAAGAACTGATGTAACATAATTTTATGCCTTACAATCCGACATACGATTTTTCTTTCCCGTAATACTTCTAAAATAATTTCAGGGCGTGTTCCTTCAGAGGTGGCAAAGTTTCGCTATCACAGTGTAAATGCGTTCATATTGTGTAAAAGCGTGTGAAGCGATGTACCAACTGACCATCAGAATGGAATCAGACAGGTGGTTACTAACAGAAAGAAATTGCCGTACTGTCGCAAGCCAGCACTCAGCACTGTGCTAGAAATAGATATGTGACTTACGGAAGACTATCTGAAGATGAACCTGAAAAATTCGAAAACCAGTTCATGGAGTATAAATAACTTTTCAAAAAAGTAACTGGTTGTATCTACAGAACGGTTTCTGATTTACAGGTGTGCAAAGTTGTGTAAGTTTGGAAGAACTAAGTAGTATAGCTAGTACATGAAAACGTGTGGTGACCTTAAGCCTTACTTGGAACGATATATGAATTCATAAAAATATTTTGCTGAGCCCATCAATTGAAAACGTCTTTTACTCATGCTTGTGAGCAGACTTTACTACAATGTGAGGAAGAAGGTAATTAGTGGAGATATTAGTGGTGTGCAAGGTTTGTTTGACACCTTTGATCAGTTGTACGGGCTAGGGAAAAGTAGACCATCTGGAGGAACCTAAGATAGGAGGAAGAACCTGTATGGGAATACTTGGGAGTATGGGGAAGAAACTCAAGCCGAAACTGAGAGGTGAGTGCTAATTATCCAAATTGAGAAGGGCCACCTTATAGTAAAGGGGTGCAACCTAACATCAGAAATCAGATGTCGAGGAACATCAGGTAATAATGGGACTCCGCACATTAGGGGAATTAGTTGAGACAGAACAAAAGCAAGAAAACAATTAGTGGTTGGGGGGGGGGTTCCCCTATTCTCATCCGATAAGCCATAGAGAAGACATTTGAACCTAGTGGTAAGGAGGTACTATGTGTGTACTGCTCCGATCGAGGTGGCGGGGAATGTACCGTGTGTACCACGTAATGTAAAATCATGATATATGCAATGTTCATCTCGAAGGAAACGTGATTATCTGTGATTTCATTAATATGAGTACTTGTCATAAGTGAGGAACGTTAATGAAGAAGGGACTACAACGTTATGTTAAAATTAGGTGAAAATATGTAAACTATCAGGGCCAATCATGTCTGTGGAAGGAAGAAAGTTTGGTAGTGGTCTGTGCATTGTATTGTGCATGCTACGCACTATAAATGCATTGAATTCCCTAGTGAGGAGAACGTTATTTAAGGAGATGTAGGTAATGGAGATTTAAGATTTATGCTCCCGATCCAGGAAGAGGCAATAGCATTTAGTCTGGAGGGCATCATGGAGCATTAATGATGCGAAGTGTCTCTCAAGTGACTTGGTACCGATAAAACAAACTATTCATAAGTTAGTAAGAGTACATAAGTATTTTTTCTTGAAACTTACGTCATTTTATTACTTATCGGAAGAAATATCATCCATATTACATATTTATTTAACATTTGATTGAAGAAAGTTTGAGGTTTAAGCGATATTATCGTTTTCACAGTTACAGAATTGTTATTGAAGAGTAAAACTGTTTTGTGATCAGCTGATATTGCGGAAAATCAGTTCTAAATACAATCGCTGTAACAGCGACAGAGTTGGAGCAATGACACCTAATCATGACAGAAGCCGAAGCGTTTGTGTATGTTAACTAACGGAGTCAATTAATGGAGATATTGTTTCTATCTTCTAGCAGTCTTTAAAATTCTCTGTTTATAAGGTAAACATTGAACTTAAAACTCTCGGTCAGCACCTCACTTGATGTTCATGATTTTCAGCATCTTTCAACGATCCGTCAAATGCTTCTATTTGTTATTTATTATTTTCAGAGAAATTATTTCACAAAAGAGTTAACCTATTTTGCCAGTTTGTTTTCGGGTTTTGTTCAGAAACCACGAAATACAATGTTTTTAAATATCGATGGGTATTCTAGTATTATTAAGAGTACAGAGATTAAGAGAAAGTGTCAATGTCTGCAAAAAAGTTATTCAAGTACTTCCGTACTGCTGAATGACCTTTTCCATTCTTTAGCCTTCTCACATAGTTCTCTGCCTTCTGTGTTGCTGGAAGACCTTCCACATACCAGGCGTCTTTTGTCGCTGGCCACACTTGTCCACCTGAAGCTATTCCTGCTACATTTTACAGGCGATTCAATGCGAGATGCCCTACAGCCAGCAGTGATGTTGCCAGTTTTCAACTGCGAAGTGGTAACTTCGACGACGAGGAGAAACAATAAGCATCTATAGAGCTGTGACAACACTAAGATGATTACAAAATCGCTTTCCTAGAGTCTTCAGTTGTCGAAATGTCATGAATTTTGTACTTGTTTCGAATGGCGCCATTTTGACGGTTAAATATCACGCCAATGCTTCTTTTATGTGCAAAATGGCTATACTTTGAACAAGTGAACTTTTTGAAACTTCATTTACATTGCGATAATACCAACGTGCTTCCAGCTGAACAAAAGAGTTACTGGTTTAACCGGTAAAATAGGTCAGATAATCACTCAGAGGAAACATGGTAAACCAGTAATCATTGCCAAGGATTTAAGCTGCAAAGTGGGATAGTGGAAAAGCTGCAGAAAGAAGGTTTCACCGTATTAAACAATCCCAATTACCTACATATATACCCTTTAAACACCTAGTCATAAGGTGACCAACCAGGAGCAATATAACACCTCTCTGAAAACAAACCACTTACCGCTCTAGAAGTAAGCATCCAAAGAAAATGGCGAAAACCAGAAGAAAATGAGGAAAGTGCATTTTCAAGAACAATACACATAGTGAAAATGGAAGCAAAATTAGACGAGATAAAACAATCTGAAACCCTGATAGGGAATGTGCGACTATGGGAAGCAACACAAGCACTAGGAGAACGCCTAAGAGAAGCTGCTAACCCGATGAATAAAAGAAATGCCAAATAATGGCTCGAGAAGGAGTGTTACAGCCTAATTAAAGACGTACTAGAAAGCCTAGACAACCAAGACCGTGCTTAGAAATCCCTACACACCTCATAACTTATATCGGAAAAGTATATAACTACAAGAAGGCCTTAAAAAAACATTCTGGGAAATAGAAGGAAAGAAACTAGTGGAAGAAGCCATAAGACAACCATACATCGCTCGACACTCCAGGCAACGAGCAGAAACGCACTGTACTGGTATGAAAGAATGGGAGACGCAGTTCAACAACATACTTAACAAGGAGGGACTAAAACACAGACAGAGGGCATACAGGAGACGCTGCCGCAAACAAGTGCGACATAAGTCCAGTTGGCTATAGAAGAGGTGAAAGACGCCCTTAACAGCAACCAGAGCAAACATGCTGCGGGCCCTGACAGACCGTATAGTGAATATATAACCGACATGACCCGAGCAGTTCAATCAATAATAAAAGTGCTAAATAAAGACCCGCAGCAAATACAGAGGCATAGCGTTAGAAAACCTACCTTCGAAAATACAAATACAATGACGGAAAGAGTACAAGAAACAATGAATGAACACCTCCTCTAGAACCAAGTGGAATTTAGAACAGGAAGATAATTCTGATCGCAATAGAACTCTCGATAAAGAACCTATGGGAACAGCTGAAGGGAGAGAAAAGTTTCATGTAGTATTTGTAGACTTTAAAAAAACCGTTTGACCATATAAACAGTAAGCTAGTGACAAAAAGTTTAGAGAAACACTAAGCAAACACAAATACTGCGATGGAACGAAATAAGCATCTCTGAGAACTTCACCCCACCAGCGTCGATACTCCCGTCAGACGGCGTACATTGTTATGTATCCTAGCAGCAGAGAAAATTGTAAGAATACCCCAAATGGAAGGCGTCATTCAGTGCAAGACTGACATATAACAATATTGTACAAACACTCGTGTTGGAAGAACACCCGCAACTGAGCATTATACCAGAGGTTGAAAATACCGCTTCAGTTGTAAATTTATTTTATTATCACGACCGGTTTCTGGCTCTCATAAGCCTACCCTCAGGTGTCGCAATTGTGCTGTGGTACCCCAAGCGCCGCGGTGGACGTGTACTAGGTGCGGTGTGCTACCTATGAGCGCTCATAATTAGCACTCTACGCCTAGTACAAGTCCACCGCGGCGCTCGGGGGCCACAGCACAGTGGCGACACCTGAGGGTAGGCTTATGAAAGCCAGAAACCGGTCGTGATAATAACATAAATTTACAACTGAAGCGGTATTTTCAACCTCTGGAACAATATCGTTGTCGGGTGCTCCATAGTTGCCTTCTGACAGTACTGTGCCAGTGGCTAGCAAGGTCCGCCACCAGCATCAGGGCTCTGAGTCTTGGTCAAGTGACAGAGATCGGCCACGTTTTCATACATGCGAGCATACGTAAAATACCAGAATGAACTTTCACTATGCACCGGAGTGCGCGCATTCCGTCAGATTAAAACTGCATGCCAGAACGCTACTCTAACCCAGAACCTTTGCCTTTCGCGGGCAAGTGCTCTACTAACTTTTTTTTCCGCATTTTGTTCGTTGTGCTTGGCCGTAGCGGACGTCGTTGATCCATTCACTCAGTTTTTTATTACAAAAAGCAGCCAGCTCTCTGACCGAACACGCTGAGCTACCGTGCCGGCTTAACAGAACTAGCCTGACTCACGAACCTTTGTGAGGACGGGTCGTGCATCGTGATCGGAAAGGTCAGTCAGTAGAGCAATTGCCTGCGAAAGGCAAAGAGCGTGGCTTCGAGTCCTGGTCTGAGACACTGTTTTAATCTCTCAATAAGTTTCATGCATAAAATTTCTCATAGTAATAGACCATTGACCCCTCTTCAGTAAAGCCGGCCGGAGTGGCCGTCCGGTTCCAGGCGCTACAGTATGGAACCGAGCGACCGCTACGGTTGCAGGTTCGAATCCTGCCTCGGGCATGGATGTGTGTGATGTCCTTAGTTTAGTTATGTTTAATTAGTTCGAAGTCCTAGGCGACTGATGACCTCAGAAGTTAAGTCGCATAGTGCTCAGAGCCATTTGAACCAATCCTCTTCAGTAATGTTCTATAAAAAGCCTGATAACTAGACTATATACTCATGAATCAGAAATAAGTTGTAACGGGTGACATAAGCAATCCGTTATACAGTAATTTATTGCCTGTAGTGAAATCGAACAGAAATGGATCTGTTAATCTTATTACGTGCGGTGTGTCACTTTTATTTACGTTCAGGGTCAGCTGCCAGTCCCTGCACCAACAATCGATCCTCTGTAGGTCCTCCTGCATTCCTCTTTGATCTTCTGCCTTGCAACCTGTCTATAGACAGCAGCATCGTCCAAGAATAGCTTTACGAAGCCTCCCATATTATCCACCAAATCATTGATGAACACTGGTCAATCAGAACACTTTGACCACCTACCTAACAGCCGATATGTTCACCTTTGGCACGGATAACAGCAGCGACGCGTCGTGGCATGGAAGCAACGAATCCTTGGTAAATCGCTGGAGGAAATTGTCACCACATCTGCACACAAGTCACCGTATTCTAGTAAATTCCGGGCAGGGAGCCGATGAGCTCTGACGCCACATACAATCACATCCCAGATCTGTTCGATCGGGTTCAGATGTGGCGAGTTGGGGGGCCAGCTCATCAGTTGCAACTCGCCACCGTGTTCTTCGAATCACTCCTGGCCTTCGGACATGGCGCACTACCTTGTTGAAAAATGCCACTGCCGTCAGGAAACACGGTTGTCACGAATTGGTGTAAGTGGTCTGCAACCAGTTTAGGATACTCTTTGGCCGTCATGGTGCCCTGTATGAGCACCACTGGAGACACGGATGCCCACGTGAATGTTCTCCAGAGTATAATGGAGCAGCCGCGACCTTGTCTCTGTCCCGGAGTGTAGTTGTCAAGGACTTGTTCTCCTGGAAGACGACGGGTTCATGCCCTCCCATCGGCAGGATGAAGAAGGTATCGGGATTGATCAGACCATCCAATGCTCTGCCACTGCATTGAGCCGTCGACTGCGGGGGCCCATCTGTTCGGGCACTATTGTACTCTCCCCGGCATTAAAGTCTGATATTAGTTCCACCACAATTCACCACCTGTCCTCTTTTACCAGTCTTTCCAGCCTACGATATCCGACATCGGTAACGAAGGGTGGCCGCCCAACCCCATGACGTTTGGACGTCGTTCCACCTTGGGTTGGGTTGACTTACGGGAGGATGCCGAACAGCGTGGTCATCAGACTCATCGGATTAGGGAAGGATTGGAAAGGAAGTCGGCCGTGCTCTTACAAAGGAACCATCCCGGCATTTGCCTGAAGCGATTTAATCACGGAAAACCTCAATCAGGATTATCGGACGCGGGATTGAACCGTCGTCCTTCCGAATGTGAGTCCAGTGTGCTAACCACTGTGCCACCTCGCTCTGTGTTCCACCTTGGTTTCGCCACGTGTTGAAAACACTCACCACAGCACTCCTCGAACGCGTGACAAGTCGTGCAGTTTCCGAAATGCTCGTGCCGAGCCTCTGCGCCATCACAATCTGCCCTCTGTCAAACTCAGATAGATCGCACGCCTTCCCCATTCTACTCACAGACAGCACGATCACTGATAGTGCATGCACCGTGCTTGTGTCTGACTAGCAGTCATTCCTCACCAGGTGACGCTTCTATAGCCTGGACGGGTTTATATCGATAGGAGGTCGGTGGTCATAATGTTCTGACTGATGACAGTATATTGCAAAAATCGCCGTCCCTTTGGCTGCTCTTGAAATTTACTTCTCTCGATTTCGTTTCGTTAAAAATTCTACCTAAAAGGAAGCCCTGAATCCAACCACAAACTTGGTCAGATACTCAAGACACTCGCATTTTGTTCACTGAACGACAGCATGAATGTCTTTCTGAAGTCAAGGTAGACGACATCAACCGTTTTCTATGACAGAGTTGATCTCGGTCGCCTTGGTAGCTGCACGGTCAGCGCTGTGGATTGCCAAGCCAAAGAACGCGTTTTCAATCACGCCCAGGTCGAAAATTTACTCTAAATCGGGGTCTGGGGGCCTGAGGGTTGTGTTGTTCTTACGTTCGTCTCGTTGTTATAACTAACATTTTAATGTTGATCTGCCTGAAGGCGCAACTCCCGAAAGCCAATAAACTGAAGAAGAAAAGACACTTGATCTCATGTACGAAGAGAGCTAGCTGAGTTTCGCAACATCTCATCAGTTTTGATTCTTGTAGAGAAGATTTTCTTTGTCAAAAAACTTTCCAAAGTTCTACAAGAGACTGACGTCAGCAATATAGATAAGCGCATCCGTCCGACGCTCCTTATGAAAACTGGAATGACATGCGCTTTTTTCCAGTCGCTAGGTACCCTTCTTCAGTTCTTCTTCACTTCAAGAGTTAGGGACTATGCTTACTCTGACTACAAACTCTTAAGGGCATATTATTCTTCTTAGCTTTCCAACGTCTCTTTTTCCTGGGGACTTTTATTGTTGAACATGATCGTAATTTCTTTCCGTACTTGTCGTTAAAGTTAAAGATTTCTAATTCTTTTCATATATTCTCATTCCGGACTTGACAAACCTTAGAAATTCAATTTCAGCCGTTAGTATGCTCTTTCTTCCAATCCAAGGTTGTTTTAATCTTTAAGGACTTATTTATAGTTCCACATATGTGCTGAGATTTAAACATTTATCTGTACTTCACTATTATTATCCAAACTGAAACTGCAGACTTATACCATGTGCCTTGTCTTCAATAAATATTTTTGATTGGTCTAGGTATCCTTCATAGTGAGTCATACACTTTTAGTGATAGAAATTTTCAGATTGTAGTATTGTCTTCTTCCTAGTTCATGTAATCTACACACCAACTGTTGAAAGTTTGCTTCGTTATTCTGTACTGAGACTGCATCATATGTATATAGTATAACGGTTAGATGATAGTAATATTGTATTTTTGAGCAAATTTTACATACTGCATTTAAAAGACTTATTCCTCTATAATTGTCACATGCAACACTTAAGCATGTTTTAAGGTTAGAGATGACCTTTGTGGTCTTCTAATCAACACGAGCTCTATGATTTCACCAGTACTCTTTGAATAGATATAAAAGCCTTAACGCACACTAGGTGCGTTATTCTTAATAAATTCGATATTTATTTCATTCACGTAGCATGCTTTACCATTTTTTAGGCTTTTTAAAAAAATTTTGAGCTCGCCTAATCTCATTGAGTCAATTATCTCAATGTGTTGGGGTGACACGTGTTCCCTATTCGTTGCAGCACCTTCATTATACCATAGTTTTCCATAATGTTTTATCCATTGCTCTTTATTGATCACATTGGTTATAGCGTTCTCTCTGTTCGACTTTTTTTCGCAGGCGTTCAAGTGCTTTTTGTTTTTCTGTCACGGCTTCCTCTATCTGACCCCATACCCTAAACCTATTTCTCTTACATTTTCTTTCTTCCGATTGCCACCAATGCTGTTTTTTGTATCACTCTTTATTGTTACTTCATTCTCTATACCACCATCATTGTTAAAGTATTACAATCCTTTCAGTCTGTTCTTTTTATTGAATTACTTGTACTTGGCTATAAATGTTATAGTTCCCGCTAGTAGGAAATGAACTGGATACACTTTTCTTCCCTTGTAAATTATTACACGTTGTACTTGAGTTCTCAGCTTTTAGTTGACAATAAAGTAATGTAACGGATTGTAAGCCTCGACAGACCAAACATGCCTATGTACAAGGGTTTTCCCTTAAAACCAAGGTCTAGATTTTTAACCTAGGACACGCGAATTGTCCTGAGTCCCGGGTTCTATCTCCGCTATTGCTTAAATTTTGAGTGAAAGTCTTCAGCACAGGCGGCCAAAGACTCCCGGCGTAAGAAGTCACCCGCGTTCTGCCAAGTCCTTGTCAAAGAGGGCGGAGGAGGGGACAGAGGTTCAGGGCACTCTCCTGCCCTTGGGGGTAGCAAACTGCCTCTAAAGACGGAAGAATCAGCAATGATCAACGGCATGAGGATGCACAAGTCAGTGGAAACCACTGCATTAAAGACACACAATGTGTATGCACAGGTCATGTGGCCTGCAGTTGAAATGGGGATCATGATGATCTCTCCATTGGCCGATTTCGGATTAGTCCCCCATTTGGATCTCCGGGAGGGGATTGCATAGAGAGAGGTGACGATGAGAAAAAGATAACGGGGTAACATTCCATTAGCCGGGGCGTAGAATATTGAAAGTCTGAACGTGGTAGAAAAGCTATAAAATCTGATAAGGGAACGCAGAGACTCAGTCTGGGTGTAATAGGATCTCTGGGCAGACGAATACGGACTAATATCAACAGCAGCAGAAAGTGGTATAATGGGAATAGGATTCTTTATAAATAGGATGGTAGGTAAGAGAGTGAGCTACTGCGAACAGTTCGACAGCAAACCAATACCGACAGCTATAGTTCAGACATACATACGAACGTCGCAAGCAGCAGATGAGGAGAGAAAGTATAAGAGGATAATGAACTAGTAATTCAGTATGTAAAGAGAGAAAACTCTAATAGTCATGGGGGTTGGGATGCGGTTTCAGGGGAAGTTCAAATGTGTGTGAATTCCTAAGGGACCAAACTACTGACGTCATCAGTCCCTAGACTTACACACTACTTAAACTAACTTATGCTAAGAACAACGCACACGCCCATGCCCGAGGGAGGACTCGAACCTCCGGCGGGAGGGGCCACGCAGTCCGTGACATGACGCCTCAAGCCACGCGGCCACTCCGCGCGGCTCGAGGGAAGTAATAGAAGAAAGAGCTACGAGAGAAAATTGGCTTGGCGGTAGGAATGAGAGACGAGTAAGGCTAATTGAGTCCTGCTATAAATTTCAGACGATAATAGTGTACACTCTGTTCAAGAATCACAATAGGAGGCGACATAGTTCCTGAAACATGGACTATGAGGAAAAAAGACAGAGAAAGGCTGGAGGTTTTTGAGATCTGGACATGGCGGAAGATGGAAAGAATAAGTTGGATGGACAGAGTAAAAAATGAAGAGGTACTGAGAAGAGTGGGAGAGAAAAGACAGTTACTAGATGTAATAAAGAGAAGAAAAAGAAATTGGATTGGGCATATATTAAGAAAGAATGACGGACTGATAAAAACAGTTTTAGAAGGTTATGTAGAAGGGAAAAGGAAGCGAGGAAGGAAGAGATTCCAGATACTGGATGACATGATGGACGGTACAACATACAGCAGCCTTAAGAAGGAAGCAATGGATGGCAGAAAATGGAGAGGCAAAGGACCTGCTAATATAGCAGATAACGGATGATGATGATGATGATAGTTGGCAAAGGACTGGAGACATGGGAAGGTTCCAGCTGGGTTACATCATGGGCAGGCAGTTTCCTAAATCAGTACAATTTATTAATGAGGAAGACTAGACTCTAGGTTAAGAGTATCGTCCGAAAAAATCAGTGTGCATAGAAGTGGGTTACTGAAATTTGACTAGATGAGTTTGAAGTTCTTTAAAGAAGTGAATACCAGAGCACACAGAGAGGAGTGGACATATCTGCAAAGGGCAATCACATATGTTGGATAGACAAACAAGGAAGGAACTGCGAAGAAACTTTGAGTCGCAGATGAAATAATTCAACTGGTCGACCTAAGAAGGAAATAGAAAATGTCCAGGTACACACAACAATATAAATGCCTACAAATGAAATAAATAGCAAATGCTGGATAGCCAAGGCAAAACGGCTGCAGAAAAGACGTGAAGAAATCTAAAAAGGAGTGACCGTCGGGAGGAATGATTCAGCATTTAGAAAAGTCAAAACAATCTCGGCTGGAATTGGAAGCAAGGGTGGTCAAATTAAGAATGCAATGGGAATGCCATTGATCAATACAGATGAGGGAGCGGATAGGTGGAAAGTGTACATTGAAGGTCGCTTTGAGGGGGAAGACCTGCTGGTGGCGTTTAGAAGAAGAAAGTGGAGTCAATAGGAACAACAAAGAGAATCCATTATGAGAGTTCTATGTCTACTTCCACACAGATACTCCGCAAGCCACCGTGTGGTGCGTGCTGAAGAGTACCCTATATCATTACTTGTCATTTCCATTCACGTTCCACTCGCAAACAGAGCGACCGAAAAACGACTGCCTACATGTCTCCGTATGAGCCATAATTTCTCGTATCTTATCTTCGTGCTCCTTATGCACAATGCACGGGTTGTCCAGAAAGTAATGCACCGCATTTTTTCTTCAACAATTCTTTGTTGAACGTAAGGGAATCGTGTTTCATCTACACACCTATTTTTCCACGTAATCTGCATCCCGTTCTATGGTCTTCCTCCAGCTAGAAACAAGGGTGTGTATGCCCCGTCGGTACCAATCCTTGTCCAAGTGACTTCATTGTGCGAACTTCCTTGGCCGATTGACAGATGCAGTGCCAACTGCCGAGTCGTAATGCATCTGTCCTCGCGAATGACAACATCATCTCGCTGCAACAAGTCAGTTGTGACAGCCGTGGATGGTCTTCCTGACAGCTGCAAATCATGAAGCTCCTCCTAACCGCCTTCTGATGACCTCACCCTCCGTGCCCAGCGACTGACTGTACTTCTGTCGACAGCAGATGCTCCATAGACTTTGCACAAGTGTTTGTGAATATTCCCCACAGTTTCTTTCTCTGCAGTGAGAAATTCAATGGCGGCTTGCTTGTAAAGTACATCACCTACAGACGCCATTTTGAATCTGTCCTGCAACTACGCTATCTGTCGGAAGGGACAGAAACTTGGTGCGCTCACTCTGGAGACTTCAAATAACATGTAAGCAACGTTTCGCTTTCGTAGCATTGTTTTCGGCCGAGGAAAAAAATACGGTTCATTACTTTCTTGGCAACCCTCGTACGTCGACGGCAGTAGAATCATTCGGCAGTCAACTTCAAATGGCAGTTCTCTAAATTTTCTCAATAGTGTTTCTCGAAAAGAAAGTTGCCTTTCCTCCATTTGAGTTCCCAAACGATAAAAAATCTAGCAGCCCACCTCTGAATTCCTTCTATGTCTTCCTTCAATCCGACCTGGCACGGATCCCAAACATTCGAACACTACGGTACTCAAAAATAGGTTCCAGCAGCGCCCTATAAGCGGTCTCTTTTTACAAGTGAACCATTCTTTCCTAAAATTCTCACAATAAACCAAGGTCGACCGCTCGCCTTCCAAACCACAGCTCTCGTATGCTCGTTCCACCTCATCATGCTCCCACCATTTTCATTCTGCACGGGTCGTCTCTGAGATGAGGCTGTGGCTGGTTTCATGATTAGTGATCCTTTGTCTTGGGAAAGAACCCATCAGAATCTTCGGATTATACATATGGTTTTCCTTTCCCCCAACAATCAAAGGAAAACTTTGATTTTTTTCTCCTGTCGTTTTTTTTTCTGTTCTTAATTCTGCATTAGCTATTGTCTTGCAGGTGCGATTTAATAATCATAGTGTCTTCTTTCCCATCTAGTAATTACCTTCGACGGTAATTCTTTGCTTCGTAGTTTCTGACATTATTTCTGTAAAATTACTAATGATAGTGGTAACAATTTGGCTCTGAGCACTATGGGACTTAACTTCTGAGGTCATCAGTCCCCTAGAACTTAGAACTACTTAAACCTAACTAAGCTAAGGACATCACACACATCCATGCCCGAGGCAGGATTCGAACCTGCGACCGTTGCGGTCACGCGGTTCCAGACTGTAGCGCCTAGAGCTGTTCGGCCACCCCGGCCGGCGGTAATAGTTTACAAAAGTCACTTATTGTAATAAGTTTATAGTTTACAAGTGTTAAGGACCGTCTCAGGTGTTCTCTTATATTTGTATTAATGTGGCATTAATTTATATCTGGAGTTGATTGTCAGACAGAGCAGTGTCCCTAGTGGTCACTTTAGTAACAATTTTGTGTAGTCAAGCGACTGTACCGAAGCGAGATTAGAGGACCTGCAAGACAGTAACGTTATGTGGGCTGCATGCAAATCAGGCGAAACGCAATTCAGGTCTTTCGGGTACTTTTGAGCATGTCAGTACAACAGATAGAAGTTGACCGACTCTCACCATGCGCGAGATGAACATAAAACTTGCGATCACAGGGAAAAGTACCGAAGTTAAGCCTGCAGACTAGGCTGAAATTCACGTGCCAAACGCACCATCTTGAATCCAATTTTCTAGTGGTGCCAAACCTCTCAATGCCAGTTGTCATTGGTATGAATTTCTTGAAAGATCACCAATAGATACTCAACCTGGGAAGAGACTTGGTCACTCTGAAGAAGGGAACCAAGATTGTCATCAGATTCGTTGAACGGTTGATTAGGACGCACTGCCAGCAGATAGTCTAAAACTCTGTTACATATAGAATAGAGAAGACTGAAATAGCCGACCAGCCAGCGATTGAAGAAAAGGCTAGCATTGAACAGATAGACAATGTAATCATACAGAAAGTAGAATACAGAAAGTATAATCTGCTCAGAAAGTAGAGGAAAAAGAAAGAGAGGAACTGCATAATGTCTTGACGGCAAATGTTTTTGCTCAAGCCTGGCAACATCAAAAACTTCGCGTACCGCTTTCGTGTGAAGTTCTTTGCGGTGCCGTACGTAATCTTGCATATCTACGGGGATAAAGTGGCCAATGAAATCGCTAGAATGTTAGAGGACAGCGTAATTGAGCCAGCTACATTGACCTACAATAATCTCACAAAGGCCAGTAATGGCGAATACACGTTTGAACTGCGATAATAAGTAGCTCAGTAGCCAGTACAATTGAAGAGGAACGGACATCTCTCAAAAGGGCGATTACAAGTTGGAAGGAAAAACATAGGAACAAACAAGGTAACTGCGAAGAAACTATGGCTAGCAGCAGAAATACATCAGTTGACTGATGAAAGAAGGAAGTACAAAAATGTTCAGGGAATACAGAAACACAAGCCGCTTAGAAGCGAAATAAACAGGAAGTGCAGGTAAGCAAAGGCGAAATGGCTGCATGAAAAATGCGAAGAAATGGAAAAAGAAATAACTGTCGGATGGGCTGACTCAGCATATACAAAAGCCAAAACAGTCATAGGTGAAATTAAAAGCAAGGGTGGTAACAATAAGATTGCAACGGGATTTCCACTGTTAAATGCAGAGGAGAGAGCGAATAGACACTTACGTGTGATTTGCATGTAGATGTAGGTGGAAAGAGTACATTGAAGACCTCTATGAGGTGAAAGACTCGTCTGATATGACAGAAGAAGAAAAGTGAGTCAATATAACAGGCATAGGAGATCCAGTATTAGACTCAGAATTTAAAATAGCTCTGAAAGGCTTAAGGTCAAATAAGGCTCAAGTGATACACAACATTCCATCAGAATTCATGGGTAATGTGGCAACAAAACGACTATTCGCGTGAATATGTATGAGTCTGACGACGTACCATCTGACTTTTGTAAAAATATCATCCAAACAGTTCCTAATATTCCAAGAGCTGGCAAGTGAGAAAATTAACACACAGTTAGCTTGGCAGTTCATGCATCTAAGTTGCTCAAGAATAATACACAAACGAAAGGAAAAGAAAACTGAGAATGTGTCAGAT